>NC_068350.1:15137814-15257089 GCF_014633365.1 Diospyros lotus
TTTTCGACAGAATCTCATCAGGTCTGAAACGGGTTTAGTTTTTATATAATTAATTAGTCAAAACTTCCACTGTGTAAAACAAGTACTACTTGTTCTTAATCAAGCTCCATCCTTTCTTAGAAAGACTTAACAAATATTATAGAATTCTCCCTCTCTCTCTCTCTCCTTTCTTAGAAAGACTTAAACAAATATTATAGAATTCTCTCTCTCTCTCTCTCTCTCTCTCTCTATACATTCTCCGTTTCCATTACGACACGTAAGTTCAAGGGAATAAAGGAGAATAAATCAAAGGTAATTTTAAAGAATACATATATATATATACATATACGCCATGATTAGTAGTTAAAATATACGTTGGTCTGAGGAACAATCTCTTAAACAGCTGATATCACTGATTCTTTTACGGTAGTTAACATTAATTTTATGTGTTATTCTGGAGACAGCCATGGATTTTTGGTTTGAGCTTACTGGGACTGACGCCTCTAGCTGAACGTGTCAGCTTTTTGACAGAGTAAGGATCTAAATCCTTACACTCTCCGTTAATCATCACTAATTACTGTTTCTAATATGCAACTGATACAGTTTCATTATTCATTTCTTGTGTTATCATGTGTTGCAGGCAGATTGCCTTCTACACCGGCCCAACAGGTAATTAATTAACTTCTCCACAATTCAAATCATGAATAATATTGTTAATTAATTAAAATATATATATATATTTATTCTATGATCTGCACTGTCAGGCTCCACTTGTCTATAGAAGGTTATGGAGGCAGTAGTGATGATGAAACTGACAAAGAATAACATATATATAAGGTGCCACGTATACATGGTCCTATAACCAGCGGCCGAGCCATAATTTTTTTTTTAGGTGGGCAAAATTAAATAATAAAAAATATTAAAATAATATAATATTAAAAAAATATATCAATAAATTATATAATTAACGTATTTTTATATTTTAATAATATCTCACATAATAATATTATTATCAATTTTATTAAATATTTATTTTTTAATATACATAATTAAATTGTCATTCAATTATTAATTTATGATTTGATTGCGCAACGAGTCTTGATAAACTTTATGATAGACTGTCGTTTAATCACTGATCTCTAATTCAATTGAGTAATCGAGTCTTAACAAGTTTCATAATAAAAAACATATTTTATGTCATAGTTTCAAATATGTAATGACAAATTTGTAACAAAAAATAAAAAAAATTAATCTATTTAATTAAAATAAAATTAAAAAAACGATCAAAAGAGGTTAACATGCACAAAATAAAAGTGAGCTAGATTTTCATATATCTTATTTTTAATTTTCAATAAATACTAAAAAATGCACTAATAGTCGCCACCAGCCACCATGCCTGGTAGTTTTCGACCATCAAAAGCAATCACCCGACACCTTTATTTCATCGATCAACATACCCAAAAATTAGTAAAATCTAATGGCCAAATTTCGTAGATCTAAGTTTAAACTTTCGACCAAACCCAACAGACGTAAATGCATTGACAGTCACTTGACACCCTTATTTCCATCGACTAACATATTCAAAATTTAAAATTTTTTAAATATTCAGTATGGGCATTAAGAAAAAAAATTAAAAATATAAAAAAATATTAAATTATTATATATAATAATTTTTTTTTTTTAAATCCATGGTGGGCTGTACTTGGCTCCGCCCCTTCCTACAACTAATAAGTCAAACCAGGCAAAGTTTTGTCATCATTTTGATGTTCATATATGTATCACACAGAATACCATGGTCCATACTGTATACACACACACACACACACACACACCTTAATTCAAATTTTATGATAAGCCTGGCTGGCTTTGTTGGCACAGCCTATATGGCTAAACCAGGAGCAAAGAGACGCAGCTGTCGCTAAAAACTGATCTCACAAAACAGTAAAAGTAGTTCTCCACAATTTTAATTTTCTTTTGTCACAAATAGTACTATTAGTGACAGACAAACTCATCGCTAATAATTATATTAACATAATTAGTGTAAGTTTTTTCATCACTCAAATCACATATAAGTTTTGAGTCACACACACATATAAGTGTCAAAACATAGTTATGTGACATTTTAATATATCACCAAAATGAACAATATTTAGTAATTAATTTACCTTCATTAATTTGGTGACACACAGTGGGAGGGCTGCTGAATGCAACATGTGGAAATGCCACAGAGCTTATAATAGCACTGCTTGCTCTCATCCAACACAAAGTAGATGTGGTGAAGTACTCTCTCTTGGGCTCCATCATCTCTAACCTCCTCCTCGTTCTTGGTACCTCACTCTTCTGTGGTGGACTTGCTAACCTCAATAGGGAACAAAAATTTGAAAGAGTAAGACAAAAAATATCTTTCACCATTTCTATCCGGATTAATTAATTTGTGCATGAAAATCAGTTCCATGGAGATTAATTCACTGATCTGCATGTATGTTTTGATTTAACAACAGAAACAAGCCGATGTGAACTCGCTCCTCTTGATGCTGGCATTGTTGTGCCACATGCTGCCCATAATGTTCCGGTATGCTGGAAAATCTGACAGCGCGACTGCAGAGGTGACGCTTCTTTTGTCGCGAGTGTGCAGTGTTGTCATGCTTGTCGCTTATTTGGCCTATCTTGTATTCCAACTGTGGACACACCGACAATTGTTTGAAGCACCGGAGGTGAATTTCCCTTGAACCTGCAGTAAGGCTACATATATGCAATTTTGTATCATTGAGAAATACTAATTTAATCACTATTATTGTGCATAATATGACCAGGAAAAAGATGAAGAGAGTGATACTGTGATCTCAGAAGAAGAACCAGTGATTGGATTTTGGAGTGGATTTGCCTGGCTAATTGGCATGACTTCGGTCATTGCTTTACTATCTGAGTATGTTGTGGGAACAATTGAGGTAATTAATATAACATTAGTCCAAATGAAATCATCAAATTCAAAATGATCACTTTTCGCTTATTCTTTTGTAAGATTTCTCAATTAATTGACACTAATTAACCAAATACACCTTGGGTAATTAACAGGATGCATCAGAATCATGGGGCTTATCTGTCAGCTTCATCAGCATAATATTGCTACCAATCGTTGGAAATGCAGCTGAACACGCTGGAGCGATCATATTTGCTTTCAAGAACAAGTTGGTCAGTGAACTCTTGATTTCCTTTTCCATTTCGCCTCAATAGTTTGAGTTTGATTCTGAGAGTACAGATTTTTCATTTTTGTGGGTACTTTATGCAGGATATATCCTTGGGAGTAGCTTTAGGATCTGCAACTCAAATTGCTTTGTTTGTGGTAAGCATCCAAGCTATCCTAAAATGGCAGCTTTACAAAATAAAAAAATAAAAAAAAGATGGTTCTGATAGTTTTAATTTTACGTTTGTCTCAGGTTCCATTGAGCGTGGTCTTCGCTTGGATCATCGGTGTGAAGATGGATCTTGATTTCAATCTCACTGAGACCGGCTCGCTCGCTCTCTCAATTATAGTCACAGCTTTCACTTTGCAGGTAATTAACTAAGATCATCACTTAAAACTATTTTTGTTGCAGCTATATATATCATTCATCATTGAACTAACTTATACCAAACTGTAAATACCTATAGGATGGGACTTCTCATTACATGAAAGGATTGGTTCTTCTTCTGTGCTACATTGTTATTGGGGCCTCTTTTTTTGTTACTCAATCCCCAACAAGTAAGCCCTCGTGACAAAACTATAGTCATATCATCATGGCAATATCAATTCTTGCATGTACTTATATTTATACTTCTCTCGAATTTTTTTCTCACAGATCAATCAAATGGTGTCAATTTGGGAATTCATTCATCGGCTTGAGGAAACTTCAGTGCTCGATAGCAATGTGAGGAACTCAAATAAATGAAGATATATGTACACGCTAAATTATGATATTGCAGAACAACTTATTATTTCATGTACTGTATTCCGAATGCAGTCTTTGGCCTTGCGGGGAGTCACTGGCCATGAATTCTTGAGGGTGTTTGAACTCATTGGATGTGCATTTGTTATTCTTCGATTTTGATTGTTCTCGATCGGGCGCAGTAAGTTATATATAATCAACCTGAAGTTGCAGCTTCCTTGTTTTAGAAGAGGCTGCACTCCCTGGGAAGTCAAGAATAAGGGGAGGAAATAGCATAGCCAGCAGCAGTATATAAGCAATATTACCATGTGTCAGCGAGTTTCTCCTATAGGATTTGTAAGATTTTCATGGCTGCCTTTTGTTCCTTATTGTAGTAATAAAGTTCTAGCAAAACTGTCACTGTTTGCTTTAGCAGTGGAATAAATCAGTGAATAAAAATTGTTGTTCATGCTTTTTTGTTACTGTTGGAGTTAATGTGTTTAGATGATCAAAGAGTTTCTTATATCTCCAATGTGTCTCCATATTTCCAAGGAGTTATAGATGCTGATATGTCGTGACAAAAACGCAAATTAATTTATAAATGATAATAAACGGGTTAATCCAGAATTGATCTAGTTGACCCAAGGACAGAGGAATATACATGTTGATTCAATAAGACCTATGATATTGTGTTTAAGCTTGTTGAGGTGTGATACCCAACAAGTTCACGGCAATGATGTTGTTGTCAAGTAACTTATCTATCATAGGCTTTGGCCCAAGATTGATAGGCTTTGTTGAGAGGTCCAATCCCACAAAGAGGTGGCCCAACAAAAAGATGACCCAAGCACATTTACCTTGTGTTTGAGGAAAGTTGGGCTTGGCCCAGCTTCTCAAACCAAGGACCAAGCCCATTGTCTAAAGCCCACAACGCCTTATCTAAAAGCCCACATATATATACATGAGTTTGACCTAACTTCTTCATTTTTGTTGAAGGCGTCTGTTCTCTGGCCGATTTCAAATCAGGTTTGGTTTCTTCTTCTGACCGATTCCAACATAGGTTTGTTTCTCTTATCCTATCTTAACCTATCGGATAACCCGATAGTATCCTCATATTTGAAGATCTCTATTTGGTTCTCAGGAGGTGGTCTTGGTATTATTCGGGAGAGAACTGAGAGAGGGGAGAGGTGAATGCGAGAAGAGAGAGAGAGAGAGAGTTGAGAGTGAGAAAAGTGTTCTCCTTGGTGGGGTTTTCTTCGTCCTTGTGTGGGTGTGTAATTATCGGTTGTGGGTTTTGTGATTGAGGCTGTTTTGGGTGTCGATTTAATGAAGTTCTTGGGCTTTGCTTGGAACTGATTCTAGATTACCTTTTGTGGGTGTTGGACCGATCAACATTGAGCCTTGCAAATCCACATTCTTCTTCTCCATTACTGAGCACCAACAGGGAGTGTGTTGTTCTTTTTTGTTTCAGCTTGCTGTCTTTGTTTTACTTACTATTTTTTGCGATTTCTTTTCCCTAACGTGTGGATCTTGTGGTTCTTTTATGATGTACAATCTCTACAAAGTGGTATCAGAGCCTTGGTGGCTTCGTGTGACGCCTCGTTCCCACTTACGGGTGCCACTCGTGAATAATTAACTGAATTGCTCACATGCCTGGCCATTCATGAATGGTAGACTATGTTTCAACACGAAACGCCCTAGGTAAGAATTAGGTTTTGTCATTCCCTTCCCTCACCCCTAGGATTCACTAGCAAATTTAGGCTTTAATCATACTACACTTAGCTATTTAATTTCCAATAAAATTGCCCCAATCACCATTTTTATTTATTTTAATTATTCTTCCTTCCAAGAATTCCACCGGGCTCCATAAAAATCACCATTTTTATCAACTCATTTATTTTTACCAATTTTCGAGGAAAAACTCAAAATTTCTATTTTTCAAAAATTCGGCATTAATTATCTTAGAAAAATGCCCGAAAAATTTCTTTATTTTGAAAATTCCTCTAGGGTCCAAAATCAATTAAGAAATGCCCCAAAAATCTCTAAATTTCCAAATTTTAAAAACAAAATTGGCCGGCAGGACTTGTTAGCGAGCGCAGGGCCCCATTGTACGCTGGCCAAGCGGGCCTCGCGAGCCCCCACCTACTGCACGCCTGCCGCCCACAACACGCCTACATGACCCAAAAAAATTTCTTGACCTTTTTAGCCCAAATTTTTCAGATTTCTCACACCTCACATATACACCAAAATACCCACTTTTTCAACTTAAAAATCATTTTCTCCAACACCCATGTTTTATTCCAAAATAAAATTACATCCATGGTCTTAGGCCTTCACAAGCCATTACCAACCATTAAATTACATCACATGAAGCACATACAACAAATAGGCTTCCCTAAGCCATAAACTCACAAATTAAATAAAACACATGCTAAGGCTTCTATAAGCCATAAATTTACAAACCCACCATCAGCTTCCCAACTTCAAGCTTGCAACACTCCATTTTTCTCTTGGCACATGAACAACCTACAAATTGAGGGTTAAAACCTCATGAGCTATTAAGCTTAATAAGGGTGCAATGACAATAAGTATGAATATGAATATAAAATATGATGTCAATGCATGCATGCAATAAAGTTAAGGCTTTACATTCTCACAACCACCTTGATTTGAGGCTTAAACCTACCCTACCCCACACAACCTCATGGCCATAGGTTCTTAAACACAAATAACATGCCAATGCACACATATTTGCTCATGAACCATACTTACAACCTTGCAAAGCCACCATCCCATGGGGCTATCCCTTACCTTTTACATTCTTTGAAGCTTTTAACTCTTCCTAGTTTCCTTCCAACTCTTCTCCTTAAGAGATCCTTGCACAACATAGATCTATATTACTAAAGGAGAAATAAAAAGGAAGAAACCTAGCCTTTAAATGGCTAAAACATAATCTTCTTACCCCTTGAGGCTTTAGTGCTTCCCCAAAGCCTTCTTCTTGGAGCTTCAAACCACAACCTTCCTTGCTTCCAACTCCCAACTCAATGAAAGCTTCCTTCCTTCTCTCTTTCTTTCTTTCTTTCTTTCTTTCTTTCTTTCTTTGAGAGATTTTTCCCTAAGTCTTGTTATCCCAAACTCAAGAGCACATCCTAGCCCTTGATCTTTCTTTTTGAGGCTCAATCTCAACTTTTGGAAGAAAACACAATCCATGCCATGGTCTCTTTAAATCTCAATCATTCGATCATTTTTCCTTTTTAAGACTTAATCTCTACCTTTAAAAGAAAGCACAATCCATGTGCCTATCCAAGAACTAATCTTAACCATCCAAAATTAGACTTTAATATAATTAATTATTATGTTGGCAATCCATGCCAACTTCTAAGACTTAATGGTGGCCCTTAGATCACTTTCCAAATCCAAGAATTAATCTCTCATCCCTTGAATTTGCATTTCTTTCTCATTTAAATTAAGAAGACTATTTTCCACCATTAATGCATGACTAATTTAATTTCTTTTTGAAATTTCTTTTAATCCAACACCATCATGCCTCTCATTAAATTCTTGAAAGACTAATTAGCATTTCTTTTGCATTTATTTAAATCTCTCATTTCTCTTAGCCAAGAGCTTGCCAAGTGTCACTCCTTGACACCAACTTGGCTTCCAAGCCTCTATCTTGGCCATCCATGTGGCTCCACCACATTTAATCCCCAATTTAGGAAAAAATAAATTACTTCTTACATATTAATGCACTATAATTAATTTCCCTCTTTAATAATAAAATTCCCTCATGGAATTATACTCCAAAATTACCAAAATATCCTTTATGAATTATTAGTCCCATTTATCTCCACATAAATACAAAAATGGGAATTTAATTCACTTACATACTTAATTCCACCTAAGAATTATTTTTAATTTACCAAAATACCCTTTATTGGACTTCACTATCCAAATTACCAAAATGCCCCTCTCTAGGGCACCCTTATTCTCAAGAATCCATTATCTTCTTAAAAGAATTTTTGGAAGTTTCTCACTTTCTTTCTCATTCTCTTAACACTGGTAACACTGGGTGTTACACTTCGTGGGTGGAAGAAATCGGCAATTTCTTGGCCGATTTCAGATCTAAGATGTTTCACAAAAATGTAACCCAGATTTGAATATCAGGCTAGATCTCCCTAATTCCTTCAAATCTCAGAGCATGAGACCCTCCGTAGGTTTCTCAACATTGAGGCGCACTAGTAGGTGCGGCTCGTGTCACTCCAACGCACCAATAGCAATGACATGTGGTGACTGTAGTGGTGGGGTGGCAACTTCAACGAATGCAACTCCTAACAGCGTGCTCATACTGAGGAGAACGTCACTCCTATGTGGTTGGTTCTTTCAAATCCTCTTTTTCATTTACGGATTGATTCATCAAAACGCTCGGTGAGAAATTTCATAACCCCAACTTTAAATTTCCAGCAACTAGCAGGCCATTGGGTGGGGGTGGCCATTATAGGTTGGGGGTTACCCTGTGGTGGTAACTAATACGTGTTGCTAGAACTAGGGTTATATATGTAATTACTTGCCTTCATTAATTGTGATTTAATTCTCTATGTGGTTGCTGTTTTTTATTGATTTCCTGTTTGTTTAAGTTGCTGCAAAACTTGCACCCTAACAACTAGTCATTTGTGTGTCTTAGAATTTGTTTCAATTGACATTTAGAGGACCCAAAAATAGTCAACTCGAATGTATTTTTGTCTTGTTTTTGTGTTGCATTCTTGTGTGTTTTGTGCATATCATGGATGCACATCACTTTGAGTTTGGTGTGTTTATAATGGAAAAGGTAATTTGGAAATTTGGCAATAGAAAATGAAAGGAATATTGGTTCAACAAAAGGTTTCAAAAGCAATTGATAACACTTTTGATAAATCTCTAACTAAAGACGAAAAACAAGAAAGTGATGAGTTATCATATACTTTGTCATCTTGCATTTGCCTAACTCAGTTTTACACAAAGTTGGTAAACATGATACTACTCAAGAACTTTGGAAAAAACTAGAGAAACTCTATTTAACCCAGTCTACTCCTAACAAACTCTTCTTACTCGAAAGTTTATTTAGCTTTAAAATTGACCCCTTGAAAGATATAGATGATAATCTTGATATTTTCAATAAACTTGTTTAAGATATCACTAATTGTGATGAAAAAATTACCAAAGAATATAAAGCTATCATTCTTTTAAATGCAATTCCTAACATATATAAGGAGGTTAACAATGCTATTAAATATGGGAGGGAGACCCTTACCCAAATATTGTAGTTGAATCTCTTTAGTGTAAGGAAAGAGAAATGAAAGATGAAAGAAATGAGAGAAGAGGTGGAGAAATACATCTTGTGAGGGGAATGCCTCAAACTAGGGGTGGTAAGGGACAAAATAAGAGTGACAAGAAAAAAGGTAAAAGTAGGTCTAAGTCACAGAGAAAGGAAAAAGGTAAAAAATATTATAGTTGTGGAAAACTAGGGCATTTTATAAAAGACTATTATGTAGAGAAAAACAAACAAAAAGAGAAAGAAACTAGTGAGGCCAATGTTATATCTTCTCAATGTGATACTGGGGAGGTATATATGTTGATGAACCATGAACCCTCTAAAAATAATCTATCTATGAACTCCCATATGCATGAGTGGATCCTAGACTCTGATGCATCTTTTCATGTCACATCTCATAAACACTGGTTTGAAAACTTGCATGAGTTTGATTATGGGCATGTCATTATGTGTGAAAATGTTGCTTATAAAGTTGTTGGTGTTGGTGACATAACTGTTAAATTTGAAAATGGTTGTGTGCATACACTAAATGGAGTTAAGTACATTCCATAAATGTGTAGAAATCTAATTTCTGTAGGGGAATTAGAAAAGATGGGTTTTACGGGTAGGGTTGGCGGTGGCATGATTAAAATGTTTAAAGGTGCACTTAGAGCTTTCAAGGCAACTAGGAAATGGCATATATATCACCTATATGTTGAAGTAATTAGTGGCACTACTCCCACTATTGCATCAATTGACATTGATCACACACAAAAGTGACACAATAGGTTAGCCCACGTAAGTGTTAAGGGACTTAAATTTCTTAACGATAAGGGTGTGTT
This sequence comes from Diospyros lotus, assembly GCF_014633365.1. NCBI lineage: Eukaryota > Viridiplantae > Streptophyta > Magnoliopsida > Ericales > Ebenaceae > Diospyros > Diospyros lotus. The sequence continues at coordinate 15,147,825 of NC_068350.1, forward strand.
TGGTAAGGATCAAGTGTCAGATTTTCTATTTTGTGACCACTGCGTGCTTGGAAAACACCATAGGCTTTCTTTCTCATCTAGCAATCATAAGACATCTAGAGTCTTAGAGTATATTCATACAGACTTATGGGGTCCTGGGAGCAATCCCACTTTTGGAGGCAATAAGTATTTTTTGTCCATTATTGATGACTTCTCTAGACGTGTATGGGTTTATTTGTTAAAAGAAAAATCTGATACTTTTCAAAAATTTTAAAATTTTAAAATTGAAAATAAAACTGGCAATAAAATAAAATTTTTGAGAATGGATAATAGTCTTGGGTTTTGTAATGCTGATTTTGACAATATGTGCATTGAGCATGGCATCACTAGACATAAAACAGTCTCTTATACTCCATAACATAATAGAGTTGCTGAGAGGATGAATAGGACCTTACTTAACAAAGTTAGGTGTATGATGTTGAGTTTTGGTGTGCCTAAGTCATTTTGGGGCGAGGCTATATATGACTGCTTACTATTTGACCAATTTAACTCATTCTGTTGTTTTGAATGGTGATACTCTTTATAAACATTGGTATGGTAAATGTGCTGACTATTCTATCTTGAGAACCTTTGGTTGTGTCGTTTTCTCTCATCAAAGTGAGGGAAAGTTAGATCCTAGAACTATGAAGTATGTCTTCTTAGGTTACCCTGAAGGTGTTAAGGGATATAGATTATGGGATAGAAGCCAAAAGGGTGTTAAAATCATGATTAGTTGGGATGTCACATTTAATGAAGTAGATATGCCATGTCTTAAGGATGAGTTTGATTTGGTGAGTGAGAAACAACAAGACAGTAAAGAGCTTGAGGTTGAGGTAGAGAGAGTGAGTACCTACATTCCTGTTACCCTTAGTGAGGTGGAGAATGATACTCAAGATCAGCTTATTATTGAGGAAAAAAGTAGTGAGGATGTCGAAGAAGAACATCCTGTTGACCAAGACCCTTTAATTGATAACCAATTGACTAGAGACAGAGAGAGAAGACCTCATAGGATTCCTCAAAGATTAGGAACTGACTATAGTCTTGCTTATGTCAGTTATCAACAATTAGTTGACAAAAAGCCAAATACATATGATGAGGCAATTAAAAGTGAAAACTCTAAGGAATGGGTCAAAGCAATGAAAGAAGAAATGAATTCTCTTTATAAAAATCAAATGTAGAAATTAGTGTCTAAGCCAAAAGACAAATCCTTAGTGGGTTGCAAATGGATTTATAAAGTTAAATAGGGTACTAGTGGGAATGAACCAATAAGGTTTAAAGCTAGGTTGGTAACTAAGGGGTTCACACAAAAGGAAGGGGTAGACTATAATGAAATATTTTCTCCCGTTGTCAAGTATACCACTATAAGAGTAATGCTTGCCTTAGTTGCACATTTTAATTGAGAACTTGAACAACTAGACGTAAAAACTACATTCTTGTATGGGGACTTCGAAGAAAAGATTTATATGTCCCAACCTAGGGGCTTTGAAGACAAAGATAAACCTAATCATGTGTGTTACCTTAAGAAATCTTTATATGGTTTGAAATAGTCCTCTAGACAATGGTATAAACGCTTTGACTCTTTTGTGCATTCTATTGGGTTTAAAAGGAGTGAATTTGATCATTGCCTATACTTTCAACAACATGATAATAATTGTGTTCTTATTGTTATATGTTGATTATATGCTTTTAATTGGCCCAAATTTGAAGATGATAAATGAAATAAAAATAACTCTAGATAAAGAATTTGACATGAAAAATCTAGGAAATGCTAGAAAAATCCTAGGCATGGAAATAGAAAGGAATAGGTCAAATTCATGTTTATTTCTACACCAATCATCTTATGTTTTGAAAATATTTAAAAAATTTGGCATGCATGATTATAAACCTGTTTCCTTACCTTTGGCTAGCCATTTCATATTGTCTAAAGAACAATCACATGTTAATGGAGAATACATGAGTAAAATACTGTACTCTAATGTCATTGAATCTAAAATGTATCTAATGGTGTGTACCAGACCTAACTTAGCTCATGCAGTTAGTACACTTAGCAGGTTTATGACTAATCCCGGTCCTAAATACTGGGAAGCATTGAAATGGTTGTAAGGATATTTGAAAGGTTCCTATGACATTGGCTTATTATATAAACAAAAAACTGAAGGAGTGAAACTAAAAGGATTTACTAATTCTGACTATGTTGATGATAGGGATAACAGAAAGTTCATGTTGTCTTATGTGTTTACTTTATGTGATGCTTGCATTAGTTGGAAGTCACAACTTCAACACACAGTTGCACTTTCTACCACCGAATTTGAATGTATAGCTGTCAGTGAAGCAATTAAAGAAGCATTGTGGTTTAAGGGTTTACTTAAAGAACTAAGTGTTTTAAGTAATAACGTGATTGTATATTCAGATAGTCAATCTGCTATTCATTTGTGAAAAAATCCCGTGTTTCATGAACGCACTAAGCACATGGATGTCAGGCTTCATTTTATGCGTGACATTGTGTCTCAAGATATTGTTAGGCTTGAGAAAATATTGTCTGAGTATAATCCTTCATATATGGGAACTAAGGTTCTCACGTTGGCCAAGTTTAGAAGTTGTCTTACACTTCTAAATGTTGGTAAAGGTAAGTGAACTTTCCAATTTGTTTGGTACTTTTGTCAACTAATAAATTTGTTTGCTTGTATGCAGGCCTTGTTAGGTATCAAGGTGGAGATTTGTTGAGGGGTGATACCTAACAAGTCCAAGGCGATGACGTTGTTGTCGGGTAAGTTATCTATCGTAGGCTTCGTGTAATATCCCAAATTTTTTAAAGGGCTCAAGAGTAATTTTAACGTGGGCCATAGGTGAAATTATCAAAAGATTAGAGGTTTAGATATAAATTCTTACAGTTATAAGTACCAAATTGACTGTAGGGAATGTCCCGGAGTGTAAAGGTCTAAAGAAAATGACATGGTCTCGATGAGCGTTCCGAGATGGGATTTATGGTATCAAAAGAAATCGAATCAAAGACGATTTTCGATATAGCTAAGTTGTAACCTAAAAGACTAAATGATGGTAAGAGGCTTCCAGGAAATCCACAAAATCTTAAATAGGCTCTAATTTTGTGAATAGAAGAACTCAGAGATAGTTTCAGGATGAAACAAAGGTCCTGTGAGGGTGCTGGGATGATATCATCCTTATCAAGTAAGCTTGGAGTTATTAATTTTTCATTTTATGTATCATAATACAAATTAATTTGATGTTTGAGGATGTATTTGCAATTTGAGAATTACCCAAGCTAAATAAAGATGAAATTAGGAGTTTGTGTGGTAAATATGAAATCTTGAGGACTTGAAATAAGGGTCAAAATGACATTTGGAAGAAGTTTGGGGTATTGGCTTTGGATTTCAAAATTCGTTCCATTCTAGTTTTGGATTTTAAAACTCAATCCAATATGGCTTTGGATTTCAAGCAACATTCAATTCTAGTTTTGAGTCTTTGGAATACAAATTTTATCAATGGACAAGTGGCGTCATGTGATTGGTGGATTTCAAAACTCAATCCAATATGACTTTGGATTTCAAGCAACATTCAATTCTAGTTTTGAGTCTTTAAAGTCTAAAGCTTATCAAGAGACAAGTGGCGTTACGTGATTGGTCCGAGAAATCTGTAAATAATGACCATGAGTTGTTCTCAAATCATTCCAAAGGAATTTGAGGATTAATGAGGCATTCTAAGGTAAGGAGCTTTCTCTTGAGAGATGGGAAGAAATTCTGCAAGAAGAAAGGAAGAAATCAAAGGAGAAACAAGGGAGAACGAGTCTCGTCGGAATTTTGGGTCTTCACCAAAGTTTGTCCCAAACAGTCAGAAAAATAGCGAGGTAAGTCCGATTTTTTTTACTAATCCTATAGAGAGGGACCCGTAGATTCAAACAAAAGTGATGCAATGTTGTCACGGTTACGTGTGAGCCATCTTCAAAGGGCGCGTGAGGGCGCCTGTAGGGCCCATTTTCATCGAAATGTTCCAATTATGACCCATATTTAATTCCCTTCAACCCTATGTAAAATTTTTGGATGTTAGGTTTACTGAAACTCGTGTTTTCTACAGAAACTTAGGTCGTGTGCTGTGAAACCGTAACTTCCAAAGATAAACCTTCAAGGTGAGTAATATTTCCTAAAAAATTTTAAAAATTCAGAAATGTTATTTTATGAATTGTTATAGTGAAATATTTAAGAAAATATTTTAGAAATATTTAGTTTGGATTTATTGAAGGAAAATATGAAGAAATAGAGAGAAAAATAAAGCAAATGCAAGAAATTATAGAAAAATAGGTTTTAATGCTTATTTAAATAAATATGATGATTAGGGTGTTTTGAGACTTAAGTTGAAGTGACTTGTTCGAATTCTGAGGTTGACACGTAAATTGAGATAATGCACGTATTTCAAGGTAAGGTGCAAATATCAAGATATTTCAATACGATTGAGAAGGTGAGTAATAAAACATTATTGCTCAAAAGTGAACTTGTAGCAACACATTGGCAATGAAAAAACTTCTTGGCAATAGCTCGATTGTTTTGCTTCAAACAATGGGATATGCACAAGTGTGCTTCAGTAGGTGGTTTTCTACAAACCTGCGACATCAACAACCACTCTCTTTTGGTAGTGAGCGAATACAATAGAATAATTAATAGTGGCGGCACAATTGTCTTTTCCTTGATAATTAACAACTACAATCGATGACTATCTCAAACCTTGACAAAGGCAATGATGGGTCCATGACAAGTGGCATGTTGGTCTCCTCCACGTAGTAGTCAACGACTCTTCTAAAGCATCTGTGGTGGCAGTGCCGTACCTGAGATTTCGGGGCCCTGAGTCGAAATGTAAAAAATGGGCCCCCAAATCATAGTGTACATTCAAATTTTATTTTTCATAATAAAATATAAAAAAAATATTCATACCATATCAGAATAAAATTAAAAATTTTATAACTGATCAATTAAAAATTATTCTCCTTGCAATTTTGGAAGCAAAAATATTAATCAAATTTACATAATCAAGTTGTTCGCCAGAAATTTTTGTATTTGCGTTCAACAGATTTTTTGGGGGGGGAGGATTGAGGAGAGATTTATATGAGGGCAAAATTTTTATTTTGATAAAGGGGCAAAATAGTAATTTTATTTTAAATTTATGGGCCCCTAAATATGGCAAAATCATGGGCCCTGAGACAATGGGCTCTTGAAATTGGCTATAGGTCTGGGCCTGTGTGGTGGGGGGGCTCCTCCTAGTGGTCACAACTAGTTTTCTTTCTTGTATATAACAATTGCATAACAGAGTCCTCTCGGACCAAAATAACTAGTTGCACACCTGATGGACTTTATTTATCTGGTTAAGGAACTTTCACTTAGAGAATACAACCACAATAATTTGGTTATATCATCTCATATATTACTGGTATTGTTAGAAGAAAAATAATTTTTAACAACAAAATTTAATGACGGAATTATTTTTTTGCTAATTAGTGACAAATATTCCGTTGCTAATATTTTTAAATATTTTTTAATTTAATAACGGAAAGACTCGTCACTAAATTTAATGATGGAATTAGTGATGGATATCCCGTCACTAAAAAAAATAAATAAAAAATTTAAATTTCAGCAATGGAACAAATCCATCACTAAAAAATAAAAAAAATTAAATTAAAAATTAAAAAATTTAGCGACCAAACAAATCCATCTCTAAAAAAGAAAAAAAGAATTAAATACAAAATTCAAAAGTTATTGATAGAACAAATCCGTCGGTAAAAAATAAAAAATAATAATTAAAAAATGTAAAACTTTAGCGACGGGATTATACCGATCCCTAAAAAAGAAAAAAATTAAAAAAAAATTCAAAATTTAGCGACAGGGTTATACCCGTGGCTAAAAAAGAAAAAAATTAAATAAAAAATTCAAAATTTAGCAACGAGACTATACCTGTCGCTAAAAAAGAAAAAAAAGTTAAATAAAAATTTAAAATTTAGCAATGAGGCTATACCAGTCGTTAAAAAAGAAAAAAAAATTAAATTCAAAATTAAGTGACAGAACAAATTCGTCGCTAAAAAAAATAAAAATCAGATTAAAAATTTAATATTTAACAATGGAACAAATTCATCACTAAAAATAAAAAAAATAAATTAAAAATTTAATGGGAAATTTATAAAATATTTAAATTAAATTTAAAATCTGATTTGATAACAAAAATTTTCATAGTTAAATGTAAAATTTATAAAAATTCTAATTAAATTCAAAATTAGTGACGAAAAATTTCGTCCTTAATTTGAAAAATTAATAAAATATAAAATTATAAATTAAAATTAAAATAAGAACATAATTTTTTACTTTTAATATAATAATTTATAAACTTCTATTTGAATTAATAATGAAATAAAATTAATAAATATTAAAATTAAAATTAATATTCATTTTCCTCTACAAACATTGATATTAAAATTAATATTCATTAAATAAGTTTGAGAAATTTTAGAGTGTAAATATAATTCTGGAAAATTTGGAAGAAAATATTATAAATATAATTTAATGCAATTAATAGTTTAGGAGGCTTCCAGATTGGTTGGGTCATGCGCGCGCATATAGGTGCTTAGTCTTTGGAGGTTGGGAGTTCGATTCCAAGGTGTAGCGTTTGGGATTATTAATGTTTTAGCGACGGAATTTTTCGTCGCTAAAACGTTAATTTTTTGTAATGTATAGTCTATCAATACGTGAATAAGAAGCTACTTATTTATAGGTTAAGACTCATAATCTTAGTGGAATTAAGTCTTACATACCTTGTATCTAAGAGACTCAATCACAAGTAAAAACGAATTTGAAGAGTTATCCCACACTTATCTTCCTAAAAAGTTCCTCCTATTAACTCACCCAATCCAATAATATATATATATATATATATATTTATTTTGTGTCTTTTATAAGGGTGTTTAAATTCTAGTCTAGACTAAAAAACTAGTTCGATCCAGAATCAATTGGACCTAGATCTAATCCTTGGTCCACTTATAGGTTTCAATTGGTTTCAATCCAATTCACTCTGGGATAAAAAACAACTCTCCATTTCAAAAGTAGTAATAGCATAAATAAAAATGTTTTGAATATAGCTTGAGTGTTTCGAATATAGATTAATAGATGAAATATTTTGTAGAGAGGAAAAAAATAAAGGACCAAACATGTTATGTAACATCCCAGTATTTTGAGGAGAAAATGAATTCTTGTATTTCTATGATTCATTAGAAATTTGTGTTTTTGAGGAATTTATTGGAAGATATTAAATTTATCATATCTTTGATTGAGGTAGGGATCGGAAGTTGTGAAACTTTTAAGGTTTAAATTATCATTTCAAGACAGATAAAATATAATAATAATCGATGTATAATAAATAATATATATAATAAAATAATAAAGTAAAAGAAGTAAAGATAATTCTGAAATAAAGTGGTCGTTATTATGATACGTTATATTAATAACATATATTAATAGTAATTTAATAAATATGTTGTGTGTTGCATATATAAGCAAGGAAAGGAGGAGGAGGCTCCCACGTGCTGCCATCTCAAACATTATATACATATACATAAATAAATATAGGAAAATTCTATCAGCAGCCCATGAAATTGCTCTTCACAACCCACCCCATGCAAAATGCTCAACTAATTTTAAAATTTTAATTTTAACCCCAGCTGTAGCAGAGAGAAGAGAGAGAGCGAGAGAGTGGGTTGGCTACCATGGCCGACCCACACATACACACACATATATATATATACACAAACTCTCACACACACACATATATATACACACACACGATTCGGCCATGGCATCCGCGGCCATCGCACAGAGAGAAAGAAAGAGAGAGAAAGTGGGTCGGCCATGGCCGACCCCCACATACACATATATATACACACACGCACATATATATACACACATAGCATGGCTGCAGCCATAGAACCCAGCCCAACACACACACACACTCACACACACGAAAGCATGGTCGCGGCCATCAGAAACCTCTGCACCTCACGGTGCGGGGGTTGCATCGCGAGATGCGGGGGTTTCTCCAAAGTGAGGTGCGAAGGTTTGATAATCCTCTTGGAGAAACCCCCGCATCTCGCGATGCAGGGGTTGTTGAAACCCCCGCACTGCGAGGTGTGGAGGTTTCTGAAACCTCCGCCCCGGCGACGATGGTAGCATCGCTGCCTTTGTCAGTCGTGATGATGGCGGCCGCGATACCATTACCATCGCCCCGAGTCGGGGAACGCTGGGTTCCTCGACTGCTGCCATGGCTAGGTTCTATGGTTGCAGTTGCCATGGTCGCGGCTATGCGTGTGTATATATATATATATGTGTGTGTGTGGGTGGGTTGAGGATGGCCGGCCGATTCTCTCTCTTTCTTTCTCTCTTGCAACTATCGCCAGGTGGGTCAGCTTCCATGGCGGCGGTTGCCATGGCTGAATTGTGTGTGAGTGTGTATATATATAAATGTGTGTGGGTCAACTATGGTAGCCTACCCACTCTTTCTCTCTCTCTTATCTCTGCTATAGATGTGGGGTTAAAATTGAAATTTTAAAATTAGTAGAACATTTTGCATGGGATGAATTGTGAAGCGCAATTTTACATGCAGGGGATGGAATTTTCCATAAATATATTGGTGTCTGTGTGTGTGGGCTCATGGCATGTGAAGGTCAGTAATTGTGGGAGTGCAATTTTGTTCACCCCTTTAACGGGGGTGAACATCACCCTCACAAAACTGTGAGGGTGAAAAAGGCAATGGAACGGCATAAAATATTTTATGCCGTTCCGTATATTTTATGCCATTCCGTTGCCTTTTTCACCCTCACAAGAATTATGAGGGTGATGTTCACCCCGTTAAAGGGAGTGAACAAAATCGCACTCGTAATTGTGGTTGGAAATTAAGCAAAAGAGGCAACGGAAAGTGAGATTGGCAGGCGTAATCATGCGCATGGGAAATCTCAATTGCAGACTTGATCTCTAAAATTATAATGACAATGGTATACATGTATGTATGTTAATATATATTATAAATTATAATATAGTAAGGTGAGGTGTATATATATAGAGAGAGATAAAAGAGAAGTTATTAAATTATTAAATAAAATATATGAAAATTCTAGAGGAAGAAAATTGAATTGGGAGTGGTATCAGTAGAGAATATTTTGTCAAAGGGATAACTTAATATGATGAATTGGAGAACATTGATCAGAAAGCAAAGGGCATGGCAGCATAGGCCCATGATGGCGCCTGGAAAAGTGGAAATTTGAAAGGCTTTTTCTAAAGCCTCTAAATTGATATTATAATATTAAAATAAATATATCGGATGATAGTGGGAGACCAAGTTGTATTACTCCCGTGAAATTTCTAACATAATGTATAATATATATAATATAATAAAATGAAGAGAATGGGGCAGGAGCAGTGTGAGCCTTTCCCAAGTTTTGAGTCTCTCTCTCTATTTATCGAATGCGTGAGTGTTAAATGCACTTCAGTGCATTCTGCTTCAAATTATTAGCTGCCTTTGTTCCATCTCTTCTCTTCCTTCTTCTGTTCTGCCCATCTGATTATTCACCAGATTTATTTCTCATATCTTAATAGTTTATAAGCTCACCGCGAACACAAAAGAGAAAATATTAAGGCAAGTTCCTAATCCCTTACAAGTTTTTATATCTTTTTTACTTTGAGGCAAGTGTTTATACTCTTTTTATCTAAATTTTTAGATACAAATTCATACTCTATTCATTTTGTATTTTTCTTTAGTTCTTAAACCTCTTTTCTATTTTAGAAAATTTATTTCTTTCTTTTTGAAAAAATTTAATATTATAATTCTTGTATGTTTATCATATTTAATCTTGAAAGTAAGGTTTCGATTTATCCAATATTTTTAAACGAAATGGTGTCCTTTATCATAGTAAGCTCTATATTTTTTCTTGGTGATCCAAGCTTCTCTATCTGCTTGATCCATGATTAAACATATTTATGTCATGATATTCTGTTCAAATAATATGGGTGATTTTATAATATAGGTTATGTTGATTATTTATTTCATTAATACTATTGGTGGTACTAACATTTCGATAGTCTTTAAATTGCCCTCTTATTGTTATAAAAATTATACACATGAATAAAATTACTTTTGTAATTGGTACAGTTTGTATATTATACGTTATTAGAAAAAGAAAGAATTATAAACCATCGGGTATAACGAAATAGAAAGAAAAATGGAAACATGCTTATATATCTATATATATATATATATATGTACATGATATTGTATGGTATAAGAATAAAATAAAATAAAGTAAAATAGTGGTGAGGCAGCTTGCATAATCATGCGAGCTGCAAACAGGAAATTGAAATGGGAGATAATCTCCTATGTGATACCCAGGATAAGTAATATTATACATATATATATTATAATAATAATAATAATATATAGATTATTGGCAAGATGGAACCCAACTAATGTATTTTTAAGTGATTATATTTTTATTTCTTTCTTTTTCTTTTATTCCGTCTAATTAGTTCAAGCATATGATATATTCATAAATCTTATTGGTTATTAATATGTATATGATGAGGGGAATACTTTCGGGTCCATAATTACTCTAATATCCTGAACATGCAGCCATTGATAGCAGTGCCACGTGTTTGCTAAAGAAGTACCTTGCCTACGTTATCTCTCTTGGGTCCAGGGGGGACACGTGGTATATATGTATTTCCACGACAGTTGGCCTGATGAGGGGTAAGGAAGTTTTCAAGCTCTCGGAGATCAATCATCCCGTCGAGGATCATAGAGATTGGGGCTATCCCGATCTTTTCGAAGGCGGTTGCGATTATGGAATCCTTATCAGCAAGATTCCGAGAAGAGCGGGATAGAGATCCCGAAGATCTCTATCCAGGATCCTTATCTCAGCGCGATGATAAAAGAAAAGGAACGAGGAGAGATAAAGGGATTGCACTTTTCAATTTCTTAAGCATAAGGAATAATTCTAAGATTTTTAGTTTGGGGTTCTGACTTGATTGTCGGAGATAAACCGGGGGAGCAAGTCCCCGTCTCCATTGCAGGTGTTCTAACCGAGGAAGAGGAGGGTGATTGGCTACCGCATCATCAATTGGCGCCCACCATGGGGCCGAGGCATTTTCTTTTCTGTCTCCGTAGCATAACTTGCAGCAACGATTCTCGCAAATCCTCTTGGTTTCAATGGCAACAAGGAGGCAACAGTCTCGAGTTGCTGGGGCTAACCTCGCCCCAGAACCAAGCTAGCAAAACCCTCCAAGGAGTCTGCCGGGGAGAGACCGTAGTCCAGAAGGTCCTCCTTCCCCGCCGGATCGGATAGCGCTTTTGGAGGATCAGGTCCAGCGATTGACGGAGTTGCTCACTGGTTTCTTGGATCACAAGCACCAACAAGCTCAGTACTCTCGGGTAGAGGAGAGGCAAGAACCCCCAAGGAGAGAAGAGTCCTATCCGTGGGAGGCGAATCCTCGGGGGACCGGACAAGATGACGGGTGCAGCGAGGAGGCCGAGTCTTTTGACATGTCGTATATGCACCAGCAGCAGGAAAGGAGATTGCGTCAGTTAGACGAAGAGATTGCGGCCTTGAGGCCAAAGTTAGATGAGACTCTGGGGATAAGGGTGAATCAGCCCCTTAGTTCGGAGATCATGGCTGCCATACCGCCGGAGCGTCTTCGAATTCCACCATTAAGCCCTATGTGGGGACCACCGACCCAATGGATCACCTGGACCTTTTTACCTCTCATATGATGGTGTAGGATGCTTCGGATGCAATGTGGCGTAGGGTTTTCTTGGCAACCTTGGAAGGGCACGTGTGCACCTGGTATTCAAACCTGGCCCATCACTCCATAGCAAATTTTGCGCAGCTTTGGGGTAGTTTTCTGGTGCACTTTGCACCGCTCCGGAGGCATCGAAGGTCTACTATGGCCCTCGTTAATCTGAAGTAGAACTAGGGAGAACCTTTGAAAGACTTCGTTTCGTGCTTCAATATGGAAGCTTTGAGCATTGAGAACTTTGACCACAATGTAGCTATGGTAGCATTCCAGAATGCCTTAAGGCCCGGTCCTTTTGCCCAGTCGCTGGCCAAAATACCCCCGATCACATTCACAGACATCTTAGGCCATGCTACGAAGTACATAAATGCTGAAGAGGTCATGCAAGCGAAGAGGGCGGAGCATGCAGAAAAGAATGAGAAAAAGAAACACCTCGAGTGGGACTCGAGTGGGTTTACCCCTCTAAATGCCCCAAGAGGGGAGATCCTTGCCACTATCGAAGGCAAGGACTATCTGAAGAAGACTCGGTTGATGAAAGCACTGTCTGGCAAAAGGAACCAGAATAAGTATTGTCGTTTCCATCGGGATCATAGCCATGATACGGAAGAATGTCACCAATTAAAAGAGGAAATCCAAGAGTTAATCAACCAAGGCTTCCTAAGGAGTTATGTGGCCAAGGAAGTTGATTCCCGAAGAAGGAAAGACCGACGGTCGTAGTTATGAAGTCCCTATAGGAGAGACCAAGCCGATGACCGAGATGATGCTCAGCATTCGCCTAGGAGGGAGAGACCGCAGAGGGAGGAAGGTGAACATCCTCAGCGTCCGATATTCCATACACTTATCGTAGGAGAAGTCCTGGTCGCGAAGGGTGAAGAGGACGCTAACAGTCGAGCTGGGGGGCTAAAAAGGTCGAGGTGTGTGGAGCCGATCTCTTTTTCAAACAGTGACCTTCCCAACTACTCGAATCGAAATGATCTGCTGGTAATAACGGCCAAGCTTGGAAAATGGGAGCTCAGGCGAATCCTTGTGGATCCGGGAAGTTCTTCGAAAATCTTAGATCGTCAAGCCTTCCTCGGCATCGGGTACCAAATGGGATAGCTAAAGCCAGCAAAGGTCCCTTTGGTGGGATTTGACGGGGAGGCTGTATATTCAGATGGGGTCATCCAACTTCCGTTAGTTGTGGGGAAAGGCTCTCAAACCTCCCAAGTCATGCTGGACATCTTGGTAGCAGATGTGCCTGCAGCCTATAATATGATCCTCGGAAGATCGGGCCTCAACGTCTTTCGGGCTATACCAAGCACATATCATATGATGATGAAGTTTACTACGATCAATGGGATAGGCGAGGTACGAGGAGATATACGCTCAGCCCGCGAATGTTATATGGCCTCCATAGGTATGGTAAAGCATGTGGGAGAAAAAGAAGCGGCATTGCAAGAAGAAGAAGCACCTCAAAGAGACCCTCAAGGGAAGAAGAAAGAGTATCCCCCGAAGGAGGTCAGCTTCTTGTTGGAAGGGTTAGAGGATTCAAAAACGGCAGAGCAGATGGACAGATCGGAGGAGATACCTCTGAAGGAAGATTGCCCAGACCGTTACATAAAGATGAGTGCGGACTTAAAAGAACCGTTGAGAAGTCGGATATTGGCACTCCTTCGGCAATATGCGAACATTTTCGCATGGACTACTCAAGACATGCTTGGAGTAGATCTGGAAGTTATGACGCACAAGTTAGGAATACGGCCGAGCTTTCGGCCTGTTAAGCAAAAGAACCGGAGCTTCGCCCTTAATAAAGTTCAGGCAATTAAAGCTGAAGTTGCAAAGTTAGAGAAGGCACAATATATCCGGGAAGTCGATTATCTAGAATGGTTGGCGAATGTCGTGTTAATGCCTAAAGGAGAGAGCAAGTGGAGACTGTGCATTGATTTTACCGATCCTAACAAAGCCTGCCCGAAGGATAGCTATCCCCTCCAGCGAATTGATGCCTTAATTGATGGAACTGCCGAATGTTTACTTATGAGTTTCTTGGATGCCTTTCAGGGGTATCACCAGATTCCATTGCACTAAGAGGATCAAGAAAAGATAGCATTCATCACCAATAAGGCAACCTACTGTTACACAGTTATGCCCTTCGGTTTGAAGAATGTAGGAGTCACTTACCAGCGCTTGGTGAATAATCTTTTTCAACACCAGCTGGGGTAGAATATGGACGCCTATGTAAATGATATGCTGGTGAAAAGTCTTGCTGTCGAGCATCATCCAAAAGATTTGGAGGAGTGCTTCAAAACCCTTCGTAAGTTTCATGTAAAACTTAATCCTCTCAAATGTGCTTTTGGCGTCTCTGTAGGGAAGTTCTTGGGTTACATAGTGCACCACCGAGGGATTGAAGTAAACCCAGAAAAGGTTAAAGCCATTACGGATATGCCGGCCCCAAGGAATGTCAAGGAAGTACAAAGCCTTACGGGGAGAATGACAATTTTGGGGAGATTCCTCTCTCGCCTGGCAGAAAAAGGCTTTCCCTTCTATAAGGTCCTATCAAAAGCAAAGAATTTCGTATGGGATGCCGAATGTAAAGAAGCTTTTGAAAAACTGAAGGAGCACCTGGCCGCACCTCTGATTCTCACGAAGCCGTAGCCAGGAGAACCGTTGTACATCTATTTGGAGATAACGGAAGAGGCCGTGAGTTCGGTGCTGGTTTGTGAAGAAGATAAAGGGCAGAGGCCCGTTTACTACGCTAGTAAGCGGTTGACAAGGGTGGAGGTTCGGTACCCTCCCATGGAGAAGTTAGCTTTTGCCTTGATAATATCGGTAAGAAAGCTTCGGCCCTATTTTCAAGCTCATACAATTATTGTTCTTACTAACCAACCTTTGAGGCAGGTTCTTAGCAAGACTGAGCTCTCCGGAAGGATGTTGAAATGGGAAATGGAGCTTACAACTTTTGATATTGAGTATAGGCCTCGGCCGGCTATCAAGACTCAGGCGTTAACAGATTTCATTGCAGAAGGATAGGGTCCTCGGAAGCTTCAGAGGAGGATCACAAGCCCTAGATATTGGCTGTAGATAGGAGCTAAACCTCGGGAGGCAGTGGAGCAGGCTTGATGATTAAAAGTCCCGATGGGCAGGCATGGCCTTATGCTTTGCATTTTGAGTTCCAAGCATCTAACAATGAGGCGGAATATGAGGCCCTATTGGCAGGTTTGAGATTAACCGAACAGTTGGGAGCCCGTCAAGTCGAGGTGAGTTCAGACTCTAACTTGGTGGTGCAACAAGTAAATGGGGAATATGAGGCTCAGGAAACCCACATGGCCAGGTATCTAGCCTTGGCCAGAGACTTAATTGCATGGTTCCAATATGTAAAGGTGGAGTATGTCCCTCGGGCCATGAATACAGAGGCAGATCTATTGTCTCGAATTGCCTCTTCCTCTTTTCCAACGAGCTCTCGAGAAATTCAGATTGAGTCCATGCCATAGAACAGTATTGAAGAAGTCAATGATCAACTATGTGTAGATGACAAGCTTAGCTGGATGGACCCTTTTTTGTTATACTTAAGAGAGGAAAATCTCCCTGAGGATGATTCAGAAGCTCGAGAAGTTAGAAGGAAGGTTCGAAGCTTCGTATTGGTTAATGGGGAGCTTTATTGGAGATCATTCTCGCAGCCGCTGCTCAAGTGCATCAAGCCCCGAGAAGCAGACTACATCTTGAGGGAAATTCATGAAGGCATATGCGGAAGTCATATAGGAGCTCGAACCCTCAGCCAAAAAGCTCTTCGGTAGGGGTACTATTGGCTGATGATGGTAAAGGACTCAGAGCAGCTGGTCAAGACCTGCGACAGGTGCCAACGAACCTCCAACTTGGTTCATGTGCCGGTGGTCACCCTAGCTCATCTGGCTACACCCTGCCCCTTTGCTCAATGGGGTATTGATATCTTGGGGCCTTTTCCCCCAGCTGCGGGGCAGGTTAAGTATATCGTGGTTGCCATTGATTATTTCACAAAGTGGGTCGAAGATGAAGCAGTGGCTTCCATTATCGCTCGGCAGGTGAAACAATTTCTGTGGAAGAATGTGGTCTGTCGCTTTGGGATTCCTCGGGTACTAATATCTGATAACGACACCCAGTTTACAGACTGAGCTATCCAAGAATGGTGCCAGGAGTTGGGAATAAGGCAACAGTTCACTTCGGTGGCCCATCCACAGGCTAACGGACAAATTGAACTCCCCAACTGAACTTTGCTGCATGGTTTAAAAGCACGAGTGGATAAGGAAGACGGTAGTTGGGTGGAAGAACTACAAAAAATCCTATGGTCTTACCGGACCAAGGTGAAGGTATCCACAAGAGAAACCCCTTTCAGCTTATGTTACGGTTCAGAAGCATTAATCCTCGTTGAAATAGAAGTACCTACGCTAAGGGTGGAGCTCTTTAACCAAGAATCCAATTAGCAGAATCCGAGGGATAACTTAGATCTCCTGGATGAACTCCATGATCAAGTAAAGATTAGGTAAGCTGCCTACAATCAACGTATAGAAAGATACTACAATCGAAGAGTAAGGGCATGAAATTTTCTTCCTGGAGATTGGGTATTGCGACTAGCAGATGTTCGGGGGGCCTGAGAAGCGAATAAGCTGACACCAAATTGGGAAGGTCCATTCAAGGTAGCGGAAGTTCTAAGCCCAGGGGCTTACAAACTCCAGACCCCCGAGGGTACACCAGTCAAAAATGCTTGGAATGTGCAGAATTTAAGGAAATTCTATTAGTAATGTTTTCTTTATTATGATCTCCATATGTTTTTTCGAAATAAACATATTCTTTTTCTCTCCGATCAGTGAAGACTTTTCTTCTCTAAAGACTTAGGGGAGCACCCTCGATTAAAAATAAGCCTAACTTTGAGGGGCCCCCCGAGCCTTAGACCAAGAGCGACAGGATCAGATATGATTTGCGGGGGGTCCGAACCCTCGACGAAAATAAAAGGATCAGATATGATCCACGGGGAGTCCGAACCCTCGAAAAAAATAAAAGGATCAGATATGATCCGCGAGGGGGTCCGAACCCTCGACAAAAATAAAAGGATCAAATATGATCCAAGGGGGGCCCAAACCCTCGACAAAAGGAAAAAGGATCAGATATGATCCGCAAAAATCAAAGGGTCAGATGTGATCCTCGAAGGGGGTGCGAACCCCTCGAAACAAAACAAATTCAAGTCCTTTGACAAGCAAGCAAAGTAGGCAAAAACGGAAGGATCAGACCTGATCCCTAAGGGGTTTATAGTCCTCGACCAAAAACAGAGGGATCAGATGTGATCCTCAGGGGGGCCCAACCCTTGGCAAGAGCAAGCGAGCAAATAAACTAAGGGGTTTATGGTCCTCGATGTTGAGTAAGGGAAATTAAAGTTACAAGGTAACATTTAAAGAAAATTTTCAGAAAGTCAGGCAAAAGAAGGTTAAAATTTTATTATAGACAAATTTTGAGTATAAAGATATCTACTCTAGAGAAGATAAGGCAGCAGTAACATCGAAAGGGATGGAGTCCACGTCCAAGTTTGGGAAGCGTTCCTTCGTAAGCCTCTTCATATGTTCAAACCCACCCCAAAGGACTCCTTCCAGCTCTGTAGCATAGACTTCAGAGCTTCGAAAATCCTTGCGACCGTTTTGAAAGGCCACTCGGGCATCCTTAAGTGCGGATTGGAGTTGGGTATGGGCGGTGCGAAGGTCTTCCTTGCATTGAGAATAGAACTCCAACACCTCGACTTATCCCTTCTTAGCCTCCTTTAACTCTGGAGTAAGCTTCTTTATATTATCTTTAAGCAGGTCATTTGCGCTTTTCATGGCATCCAGTTCCTTCCCGAGTCTAGAATTAGTTTGATGGGCTTCTAGCATGTTGCTTTGAGCCAACTCCAAATCCTCGCCAGCTTGAGCTTCGGCCTCGTTGGCAAGTCCTGCTTCTTCTTGCGCCAGCTCGATTGATTTGTTGAGGATATATACGCTGTGCTCAAGATCTTCTAGTTTTGAAGAAAGCGACTCGAGCCCGCGAAGCCTTTCAACCTCAGATTCCAAAGAGATAATTCAGGTTTAGAGCCCTGACTCTCGCCGGGTGATCGAATCTTGAAAACCCGAAAGGTTCTGAAGAATAGGGAAAAAATCTAGATCAAAGCCTTTCAGTGCAAAAAGAATTCAAAAGGAGAAAGGCGGATGGAAGCAAGTTACCTTGAGAATCTCGGCATAATAGTCTGGTTCGCCCGCAGTGGGAGAGGTGTTGCAAATTGCTAAAGCTTCAGCAGAAGCCTCGGCCGCCTCAGAGGTAGGAGTCGCTTGGGATGAGGAGGGGAGAGAGGTAGGCTCTACTCTTTACTGCTTCATCCTTCGAGCTATAATCTCTCTCGTCGACAACGCGGAAGCCCCCTCCAGTGAAGCTTCTCCTGTTAATTTTGGGCGCCCTTCTGGTGCCAGTGGCATTAAGATTCGCTTGAAAACAGAAAGGATAGGAATGCTAGGAGGCATTGAGAGGGGCTTCATACCTGTAAGAGGCTGACTGCCTTGGGCCTGCGCCCTAGCTGTCTCCAGGGCCTGAGAGATGGTCTCAATGTCCTCGTCGGAGGGGCTCTGTGCGGAGGCGGGGGTTGTGGTAGTGGATAGTTGAATGGGAGCAAGATCTTTCCTATTCCCGGGGGCAGGTGATCCCGGGGAGGGATCCTTCAAGCATGCTTTAGTGCTGTCTTGGGAAGCCTCTTGGAAGGTTCGGGGGTCCTCTTCCACCGCTTTTCGTGATCGAGACAAGGCCAAAGATTTCCTATTTTTAGTGCTCTTCAGGGCTGACTCGGGTAGTGCTTAGGGTCCGCGACTTTAAGAAGGTTTAGGAGCCTTCTCGGAGTTCTTCTTGCTCTTGGATTGAGCCGAGGGGCCTTTGCTTAGAGGGAAGTCCAAGGCCGCCCCCTTAGTAACGGGAGAGTAAGTTATCTCTCAAAGATTTTCAACTGTGGAAGAAATAACGATGAAGGTCAGCACCTGATGGGAATGAAAAATGAGGAAGAAGGCAAAGGGCGAAAACTTACAGTTTACACCGTTTAAGCTCGCCTTGGTAAGGGTCGGGTTAGAAAGCCATCCCTCTTCCCAGTTTCAGCTGATCTTCATGAGCTTACCAGGCTGGCTCTTTGATGTCCTCGATGTTCGGACGTTTGTGCTTAGTATCTAAAGTCCACCTATTGCATACGGACCAAATTTATTGAGTAGAGCTGGACGATAGGGGACAGACGAAGACGAAGCGTTCTTTCTAGTTGTCTGAGTCTTTCGATCCACTGGATTGCATGAGTGTTGAGGCTTTTATTTCAAGTTTGGGGCGCTCTTTGGGGGCAATAAGGCAGCCCTCCTTTATAATTCTAGGTGAAATAGAAATCCAACCACCGAGGTCATGGTTGGTGGTGAAAAAACAGTCAAAGAGTTCTCCCGTGGGTTCCACCTTGGCAGTACGACAGATAACGATGAAGCCCATCAGATATCTCCACCCAAAGGGAGAAAGTTGGGCAGGGAAAATGATAAGATGTTGGAGAAGCGACATAACCCACCCCTGAGGATGTAGCCGAAAACCCCGGTCAAAGGCGCACTTGTAGATACAGAGTCGACCAACGACGGGATGGCACGCTCGGAGATGGGTGTTGAACTCGACCTCCCACTCGTCTGGAATTGCGTATTTCTCCCGAAATTATTGACACTCTATCTCACTCATCCATTGGCAAGGAATGGAGGCAGCACGGTGTTTTTCCCACTCCACGAGCTCGACGCTGGTCGAGGTAAAACGTCCAGAGCCAGTGATCGCCATCGCAGAGAGATTGGACAAGGAGAATGAAGAAGATGTGAAGAAAATAAGAACGCTTGATAGCACAACAATAGATAAAAAGATGAGGAGATTCGGAAGAAATAGTGAAATAGTGAGAAACCCCTATTTAAACCATAGGGGTGGAAAGCCAAAGGATAAGTAATGATGAGCATTAACCACCCAAAATTGGCGTGGCTCGGGAGAAGAAAAGGTTTGGACAACACCTTGGGAAGAGATATGACCATCAGAGCAAATCGATACCTGTGCCCTCCACACACGCGCAAAAAAAAAAAAAAAAAAAAAAACAAAAGACACCTCAACCCTTCGGGCCCTGGAGACATAAATCCTCGGGATGATGGGGAGTTGAGCTTCAGAGACTTCGACACTCCTAAAGCCATTCAAGTTGAAGCACTCAAGGAGTAGGGGGCAAGTGATGAGAGGAATACCCTCAGGTCCATAATTACTCTAATACCCTGAGCATGCAACCATTGATAGCTAGCAGCGCCACGTGTTCGCTAAAGAGGTACCCCGCCTACGCTATCTCTCTTGGGTCCAAGGAGGACATGTGGCAGATATGTATTTCCATGACAGTTGGCCTGATGATAGGTAAGGAAGTTTTTGAGCTCTCGAGGATCAATCATCCCATCGAGGATCACGGAGATTGGGGCTATCCCGATCTCTTCGAAGGCGGTTGCGATTATGGAATCCTTATCAGCAAGATTTCGAGAAGAGCAGGATAAAGATCCCGAAGATCTCTATCCAGGATCCTTATCTCAGCGTGAGGATAAAAGAAAAGGAAAGAGAAGAGGTAAGAGGATTCCACTTTTCGATTTCTTGAGCATGAGGAATAATTTTGAGATTTTTAATCCGGGGTTCTGACTTGATCGTCGGAGATAAACCGGGGGAGCAAGTCCCCGTCTCCATTGCAGGTGTTCCGACCAAGGTAGAGGAGGGTGATCGGCTACCTCATCATCTGTATATTAATTGATTTTACATTATGGTTAATTATGATTGGGACTATACGTTATAAATGTATATTCACGAGCATGATGAGATGCATAATATATGATCATGTATGAGCATATGATTATCTTGTATTATCTTATATGAATTTTTATTCTTTGGAACTATTTAAATGAATATGATGATGGTTATTGTATCATAAGCTCGGTAGACAAAAGTCTGACGCGAGGGAGCTCTGGCTCGTATTAGACAGCTATTATGTCAAAAGCTCGATAGACGTGTAAGTCTGACTGGAGGAAGGAATTCGATCCATAATTTAATGTTTAATATTTATTTTTGCAGGTATATGACCATAAGTCAAGTACGTATTTTAGGTCTTAGTGCCAGTATGACTAATGTGGGCCCAAGGGCCATACGTGCATTTATGGATGTTTATATTTTTATATGATATGGTGAAGGATAGCGTGGGTGTGTTTAATGTAAATAAATAAATCTATTGCTTGCTTCGATTCCCATTGAATTGCGTTCATTTTACAATTATATTTGCTGAGCCTTTCGGCTCATACCTGCTTTCACATCATTCCGGGTAAAGGGAAAGCAAAGGTCGAGGGTGAGTCTAGTAGAGCTTGATCCTCGTTGGGTAGACTTGTGTATGGAGTAATCCCGACTGAAAAGGTCTTTGGGAGTATTTCGTGTGTAGGGGCAAAATTGTTGTATTTTATTATGTTGAACTTTATTGAACTTTTTTGGGAATTATGATTGAATAAGCCCCTAATGATTGTATTAGATGAACTTATGGTTTATAATATTTATTTTGCTTCTGCGGTGTAAAAAAAAAAAAAATTGAGTCATTACATGTTAGCCTTGATTGCACCCGTTTGCCTTGAATGCCTAGTCTCATTGCCTATTTTCCAGATATACAATTTCTTCATATACAAGATCTCTCAGAAAAAAAAAAATAAAAAAAAAATTCTTATACATTCTTCTCCCCAACACAAAAAAAAAAAAAAAAAAAAAAAATTCAACTTAAGATTATTCTAACTGTAACATCTCGAAGTTTGGAGATAAATAATAATTATTAATATTGATATTTGAGGTCATTTTTGAATATCTGGAAATTTATGAGAAATTATTTATTTATGTTATTTGAAGAAATAGGAAATTAAGGCAATTAATAATCTTATTTGGGAGTATTTATGGAAATAGTAAAATAAATTAATTTAGTGGATTTTTAGAAATTTGGGATACAAGTGGAATAAGAGGAAAATTGGATGTGGGGTGTGTGTGGGATTTTCAGAAGCTCTGGGGCACTGGTGCAAATCTCGAAAATGGGTTGGAATTCACCTTAAAATTAATTAAGGGTGTATATTGGTTGAAGGTGGCAGCTACATCAGGCGGTACGCACGTGATGGGGCATGCAGGTGGTCCCGGGTTCAATTCTGGAAGGCTGCGTGCGAGAGAGGAAAAAGCCAATTAATTTGGCCAAGAAGAAGGGCCGAAACGACATGGCTACCACGTGGTTGTGCTCCTGCCCTCTATTTTTGCCAATTTAAGGCCGAATTTGGCCTTCTTCAAGCCAGTAAGCAGAAAGGGATTGAAGATGAAAGAAGAAGTGAGCGGCGAGCAGTTGGAGGAGGAAAAATTAGGAGAAGAAATCAACGAATCTTGGGGTTATTTCAGGGTTAAAGTAGTCAGGTAAGTGTGTAAAATAATTAGGGGTATCGTGTGTTTAAATTATACGTTTTGGACAGTCGGATTTGGTTATAAGGAGTTGTAATCTTAATACTTTCCATAAAATATCTTACTTCGCAGTGGGAGCACGAGAAGTTCGAGAAGCAGTTGTTTATAGGCAAGCTCCTAACTCTCTCCTCATGTTCTTAATTTCTTGCAAGAGTTTCCAGGGTTTCTCGTTTTTTATTCCCTCCCTCACCATTACCCGGTTCCACGCATTAATAACATAAATCCAAGTGGCAACCATCATGTGCCTTATATTTTATTAATGGGTTGATTGTGGATGGAATGAATAAATTAAGTGAAGTATTAGTGTTGCTTCTCACGTCCATAATAGGGCCTTGTATTGCTCTGCTTCCTTTGGGAGTGATGCCAAACCCGATGGGCTAGGTTCTTAGAAGAGTTGGTATGGCTTATTGGGTTACATTAAAGGGTTTAATGAGAAAGGTGAATGGTTCATTAATATGATAAGAGATGAGAAGAAGAATGGTATATTGATGATTGTATCGTAAGTGCATGATGAGTCATGAGGAAAGTTTATGAAATCCTGAGTCTAATGATAATCAAGTGTGTCTTAAGGGTATGGGGTACAAAGCTACTGACAGTCGACCGTGAGTTGTGGCAGTTGATGGTTGGATGTATGGGAGCTAGTCGTCGGCTGTCACGATAAGCGTTAGATGGGCCAGAAAAGCTAGTACTGCCAGATTCCCACATTGGCTTGTGCAAATCATGATGTGTGTGTTGCAGGGGGTTTGGTTGCATTCATTTGGGGGACATGCTTTGTGTGTGATGGGATGTGTGAGCATTTGCATGACCCAATTAGTCTAAGAGCCAACTTGGGTACTCTATGTGAGGCAGTGCATTTAGAGCATATCGCATGTGTGAGTTCCTATGTGGACGTAGTATGGCCTGATACTTGGTTTATGGGGGATTTGTCATCATCTTTATGCTACAAAAGCTATTGCATTTCCTATTTGTGGCATTGCATGGTGAGAATGTGCGATTTCAAGTGACGAGTATGGGTGATGGATGGCGCCCACCACGGAACGTATGCCGTGGAAGTGGCCCACAACCGCAGCAGGTTATGATGTTATGTTATGACAAGTAATAGGAAAAAGGGCATGATATGATGTTATGTTATGACAAGTAATAGGAAAAAGGGCATGATATGATGTTATGTTATGATGAGTGACAGGAAAGGGCATGGTATGACAGGGAAAGCCAATGGATGAATGAGAGGGTAATAGTAGGTTATGATCATTGTTATGGTAGCCTATTGTGAGCTACTAACAGGTTTGTATGTTGGACTTGGGCACCAATATGTGTTTGATGTGGGCCCTAATGACCGTTTATGTGAAGTTTATTATATGTTTATGCATCTAGAGATAAGGCAGGTATTGGACATGGCATGGTATGATGTTGCATTGACCTGAATTGCATGAGGTGTTTTGGGAAGAGTTTTGTCTTTAACCTACAGCCTTTCTTTCTAGAGCTTGTTGAGTCTTATGACTCACGTTTGCTTTCCATCATTCCAGGTTAGGGATTTTTCTAGGTTAACTAATACGTTCAGCAAGGTTTGGATCCAAATGATAGCACGTGTAGAGTCCTCCCGAGACTAGGTCCTGGGTGTCATTATGCTTGTGTTAGAGTAATGTTTTTATATATATATATATATATTTTGAGATGGTTGGATGTTATGTAAGCTAGGTGAGCTCATGTCGTGAATGATTATGTGAAGACAGTTATGAAATGTTTTGTAATGTAAAAAGTTATGGTTTCTAAAAGGGTTGTGTGTGAGTTTTAGTTTGTGTTATTATTCAATATCATTCAAATAATGGCCCTCTCACGAATCCTTTATGCACGTCGAGGCTTCGGGAGGCGGGCCGTTATGAGAACTCACTCTCATATATACAATCTCTCATCTCATAAAATCTCATTCTCCCCATTTTTGTCATAATAAAAACATTGTTAGTAGAGAGAATAAGGATGTAATCATATAAACCATGTGAGAAATTATCCAAGAAAAATAACAAGATCATGATGAAGACAATAATGATCAGAATGTACGTTATCATGAAGCATGAAACAGTTAAAAAGATAACATAATCGTTACAGCATACAAAAATAGTAGTAGTACTGTCCCTAATACATAAAAGAACCTAGGCATCCTTAGGTGGCGATGATGAAACCCAAGCTGGAGTGTAGTTTTGTTGGTCTGGATGACGAGGAAGATGATGATCGATGACTTGAAAAATATCTTGTAGTATGTTGGTCATCGAGCTCTGAAGTTCTTGAATCTCATCATGGAGAGCGGCATGATCGATTGCGAGTTGGTTTAAGCACTCCTGATAGGATGAAGTAGATGAAAAAGGGACATATGATGGGCCAACCATGTTAGAAAGCTAAGAAATATGCACAGTGCCTTTAGTTATAATACTATAGTGAGGAACATTGGCAATTTCTTCATTTTCTAGATCTATATGAAGATGAGTGAAAATATGGGTGAGAAGGCAACCATATGGAAAAGAAGTGGACTTGCGAGTGATAGAGTTATACATATGGTCTATGATGAGAGTAGGGAGATTGATAAATCGACCATTCATGAGTGCCCAAAGCAAACGTGCCTCAAATGGGTTGAACTCGCTATGGTTCCCTTAATGTGGAAGAAGAACATGTGAAATGATGTTATGAGTGAGACAGAGGTCTAGGGATTTAAGATTAGTGACTAATTAAGTAGATTCAAGGAAGAGGTTCCTGTTCCCCATGGGGTCAAATAAGACGTCCTTCCATGGAACCTCGAGGTATGAGGGGTTAGACTCGTTAGTTACAATAGGAATGCATGTTAAGAATTGTGGAAAGAGACTTGGGTGTGACAGTAATGACAACTCCCTTGACAAAGGTGTGGGCCAGGTCATCGAGGTTACTGTAAAAAGTACGAACAAGAAATAGATACATAGGATTGTCCAAAGTAAATAAGGATTCCCAAGAACGACCGGTGAAAAACTAGTTACAGAATGTAAGACTATGGTCATCAAAAAAATTACGATCTACGTTCTTTCCATGTAATACAACACGTTTTTGAAAAGATTTTCTATAATATTTATAATATATAAAAAAAACATTTTTAGTGAGAAATTAGTGCAATTTTTTTACTTTGTAATTATTTAAAAATAAAAAAAAATAAATAAGGGCATGTTTTGTGGAGTATGTGTTTTTTAATTTCTAATTTTTTATTATTTTGACAAACAAAACAAAACAAAAAAATAGTGTTTGGTTATTTGTTTTATTTTAATGAGTATTCGTTTCTTCCCTAATTTTGGACTCATGGATGTAAGCATCATCTTATTATTGTACACTCATTCCCATTTCTCCTCACTCATAAAGGATTATCTTATGAGTTATTGTTTCGAGATTATAGTGATAAAGTTCTAATATATATAATTTACTCTAAATTGAAGGTCAATGAATTTGGTTGCGACAACCCTCAATGTTGTGAGCTCTTAGGGTATGATCACTTAATAGGAGATGAATTGAATGATTAAAATTTTTATAAATTTAATAAATATTTTTTATTAATAATTTTATTAAAGAATATATATTTTCTAAATATAATAATTTATGTTTGAGATTAATATAGTAATGCAAACCACAAGAAATAACAAAAATAAATGAGATGAGATAATAGACAATTTTAATTGATTCGGTGTCTCCACACACACAGTCTATTTTTCCAAGGTCTAATCACCTTTGGGGTTCCATTAAACCAATTTCACTAAGGTTTACACACTACCTCACCTTGAAAACTAGATACACTCTACATTATAATTAGTTTTAGATAACCACTATACCAAGGTTTTATCACTACCTTACCTTGAAGACTATATTCACCTAGATTTTAATGGTCCTAAGAAACCAATATAATCCATAACAAATGTTTAAATAGTTACAAATATTCATCCACTTTTGGACACAAATGAATAAACAATTAATAACAAATATACAAGGTAACAAAATTTAGATAACTAAATTTGTGACCTTTGATGGAGAAATTTGGAGTAAGCTTGAAATGTTTTTTTCCTTTTACCTTGTGACTCTTCAGTGAATGTGCAAAGTCGTTTTGAGAGTATCGGATTGCTTTAGATTTTTACTTGAGACTGTTTGTGATCTTGTGGGAGCTTTGAATGTGCAATTCGTGCAATTGGTGATCTTCAAAACGAGTCCCATGAATTTATTGTTGAACACTATTCCAACAGTTAAAATTCTGATCATTATACTGAGAGTCGACTTTCAAGAAACCGAAAATCGACACTTGTTTGATATTCAAGGGTTGACTTTCAATAGCAAAAGTTAAATTTCGCTAGCACTCATTTGACAATTTTTGTAATTGTCAAAAATATAACCGTCGTGGCATTAAGAGTTGACTTTTGGATGCCAAGAGTCGACCTTTGGTCCAGATAATTAAAAAATAATTTTAATGAAAAATATCATTTTGGTAATACATATATTATGTCAAAATATTTTATAAATTAATCAAAAATAATTAAGTATTACAATTTATTTAGTAAAAATATTTTTTTTTGTTAATCATCAAATTTTAATTTAAATAGAACAAGTTGGATCAAGAGATGTCTCCTTCAATGGCCAACAAGACAACAATACGTTAGGGACTAAAAATGAACAAAATAATGTGAAATATATCAAGTGTTCATTTTATAAATTAATCAAAAATAATTAAGTATTACAATTTATTTAATAAAAATATTTTCTTTTTTGTTAATCATCAAATTTTAATTTAAATAGAACAAGTTGGCTCAAGAGATGTCTCCTTCATGGCCAACAAGCCAACAACATGTTAGGGACTAAAAATGAACAAAATAATGTGAAATATATCAAGTGTTGATTTTACAAATTAATTAAAAATAATTAAGTATTACAATTTATTTAATAAAAATATTGTTTTTTTTGTTAATCATCAAATTTTAATTTAAATAGAACAAGTTGGCTCAAGGGATGTCTCCATGGCCAACAAGCTAGCCAACAATTATATGTTAGGGACTAAAAATGAAAAAAATAATGTGAAATATATCAAGTGTTCATTTTCAAAAAATATAGGGGAAAGGGTCAAAGAAATTTGATGAGAAAGAAGAGGAGAAACTAAAAACATAAACATCCAAAGCGGGGGAAGGAAGAAGATAAGTATAAGTGAGTTTAAAGTGGATGCGGCCATTGGATGGGATCTGTCTCTGCTTTGTTTTAGCATCAATGAATGAACGAATGAAGAGCTCAAAAGTACTGTGTGGCTTTCACAATATATAGTAGTGTACCTTCAATAATTATCTGATATCTGGGAGTCCACCAAACAACCAAGGAGATATCACCCACCCGTTGAACTACTTCTAAGTGTAACCTAGTCTAGTCCAGTCCAGTACCCACAAGCCAAAACAATCAACAGTAAAATGTAAATAGAAAATAGAAGAAAATGACGCAACCAAAACAGAATAAACAATTTTTTTTAAATATCTCTATGTGAAGCTTCCTGGAAGATGCATTTGATATCTAATTGATGCAATGCAAAGCAAGCACAGCCTAGAGTCCTATTTATAAGTGTGTTCGGGCCAAACACCAACAAAGAGCTATAAGGCATCTCCATCCATCCCAGCATTGAATCTCACCTTCGTGAGCATATCATCGATCACTGATTATAATTTGAACAAACTTTGATATATATATATATATAACTTGAGAAAATGGCTTCAACTGCTGAGCAATGGCAGCTGCTGGAGAATGGCAACATCAGAGGGATGAGCAAGGAGATTACGAAGCATGGCGGCCGGACGACACATAACATGTCGCCGTCGTCGCTGCGTAAGAAATCTGATCTGTCCCTGGTCTCCAAGGTCCCTTGCGGCATCCTCAGAAGGCTGCTGGCTAACTCTCAGGAGGTTATTCTTGGAACTAAGCTCTCCGTTCTCTTTCCGGCCATCCCCTTTGCCATTCTAGCCCACTGCTACGGCTTTGGAAGAGTGCGTATTTCTCTCAATTCTCTTTTGGGCTTTGCTTTCAACTAATCAATGGAACAGTTATTTTAATTAATTAATTAATTTCACCACCAACTGCATACTCTTTCTGGCAGCTAAGTAATTGTCGTGTTTTCACCAGTAGTGGCATATTCCATTGAAAGCGTCGCCTTTTCGACAGAATCTTATCAGGTCTGAAGCGGGTTTAATTAGTTTTGTATATAATTAATTAGTCAAAACTTCCGTTGTGTAAAACAAGTACTACTTGTTCTTAATCAAGCTCCATCCTTTCTTAGAAAGACTTAACAAATATTATAGAATTCTCCCTTTCTCTCTCTGTTCTTTCTTAGAAAAACTTAACAAATATTATAGAATTCTCCCTCTCTCTCTCTCTCTCTCTCTCTATACATTCTCCATTTCCATTACGACACGTCAGTTCAAGGGAATAAAGGAGAATAAATCAAAGTTAATTATAAAGAATACATACATACATACATATATACATTTACGCCATAGATTAGTAGTTAAAATATACGTTGGTCTGAGGAACAATCTCTTAAACAACTGTTATCACTGATTCTTTTACAGTAGTTAACATTATTTTTATGTGTTATTCTGGAGACAGCCAGGGATTTTTGCTTTGAGCTTACTGGGAATGACGCCTCTTGCTGAACGTGTCAGCTTTTTGACAGAGTAAGGATCTAAATCAAGCCTTACACTCTCCCTTAATCTTCACTACTTACTGTTTCTGTTATGCAACTGATACAGTTTTATTATTCATTTCTTGTGTCATCATGTTTTGCAGGCAGATTGCCTTCTACACCGGTCCAACAGGTTAATTAACTTCTCCACAATTCAAATCATGAATAATATATTGTTAATTAATTAATGATATATATATATATATTCTATGATCTGCACTGTCAGGCCCCACTCATCTATAGAAGGTTACAGGAGGCAGTAGTGATGATGAAACTGACAAAGAACAACATATATAAAGATGCCACGTCTATGTGGTCCGATAACGACCGTCGGAGCCAAAAATTAAATAATAAAAAACGTTAAAATAATATAATATTAAAAAAATATATCAATAAATTATACCATTGACAAATTTTTATATTTTAATGTCGTCAGATAATAATAATATTATTAATTTTATTAAATATTTTTTTTAATATACACAATTAAATTATTATTTAATCATTAATCTCTAATTTAATTGTATAACCAAGTTTTGATAAGTTTTATGACAGACTGTCGTTCAATCATTCATCTCCAATTCAATTGCGTAGTCGAATTTTGACAAGGTTTATAACAGAAAATATATTTTTTTGCCATAGTTTCAAATATGTAATTGATAAATTTATAACATAAAATGAAAAAATTAATCTCTTCAGTTAAAACACAGTTAAAGAAACGATCAAGGGAGGTTAACATACACAAAAGAAAAGTGGGTTAGATTTTCATATATCTTATTTTTAATTTTCGGTCAATACTAAAAAATGCACTAATAGTCGCCACCAGCCACCGTGGCTAGTGATTTTTGACGATCAGAGTTAATCACCGGATACCCTTATTCCCATCGACAAACATACCAAAAAATTAGTAAAATCTAACAGTCAAATTTCGTAGATCTAACTTTAAATTTTTAGCCAAACCCAATATGCGTAAACACACTGGCAGTCACCACCAGGCACCGTGACTGGTGGTTTCTGGCAATCAGAGGCAACCACACTACACCCTTATTCCCATCAACCAACATACCCAAAATTTAGAATTTTTTAAAAATTCAAGATGGGCATTCAGAAAAAAAAAATATAAAAAAAAATCAAGTTATTATATATGATAGATTTTTTTTTTTAAAAATCCAGTTGCCCAACCTTGGCTGTACACACACACACCTTAATTCAAATTTTATGATGAGCTTGGCTGGCTTTGTTGGCACAACCTATATGGCGAAATCAATGGCTAAACCAGGAGCAAAGAGACGCGTCTGTCGCTAAAAACTGACCTCACAAAACAGTAAAAGTAGTTCTCGACAATTTTATTTTTCTTTTGTCACAAATAGTACTATTAGTGACAGACAAACTCATCGCTAATAATTATATTAACATAATTAGTGTAAGTTTTTTCGTCACTCAAATCACATATAAGTCTTGAGTCACACACACACACATATAAGTGTCAAAACATAGTTATGTGACATTTTAATATATCAGCAAAATGAACAATATTTAGTAATTAATTTACCTTCATTAATTTGGTGACACACAGTGGGAGGGCTGCTGAATGCAACATGTGGAAATGCCACAGAGCTTATAATAGCACTGCTTGCTCTCATCCAACACAAAGTAGATGTGGTGAAGTACTCTCTCTTGGGCTCCATCATCTCTAACCTTCTCCTCGTTCTTGGTACCTCACTCTTCTGTGGTGGCCTTGCCAACCTCACTAGGGAACAAAAATTTGAAAGAGTAAGACAAAAAATATCTTTCACCATTTCTAACCGGATTAATTAATTTGTGCATGATGATCAGTTCCATGGAGATTAATTCACTGATCTGCATGTATGTTTTGATTTAACAACAGAAACAAGCCGATGTGAACTCGCTCCTCTTGATGCTGGCATTGTTGTGCCACATGCTGCCCATAATGTTCCGGTATGCTGGAAAATATGACAGCGCGACTGCAGAAGTGACGCTTCTTTTGTCGCGAGTGTGCAGTGTTGTCATGCTTGTCGCTTATTTGGCCTATCTTGTATTCCAACTGTGGACACACCGACAATTGTTTGAAGCACAGGAGGTGAATTGCCCTTGAACCTGCAGTAACAGTAAGGCTACATATATGCAATTTTGTATGATTGAGAAATACTAATTTAATCACTATTATTGTGCATAATATGACCAGGAAGAAGATGAAGAGAGTGATACTGTGATCTCAGAAGAAGAACCAGTGATTGGATTTTGGAGTGGATTTGCCTGGCTAATTGGCATGACTTTGGTCATTGCTTTACTATCTGAGTACGTTGTGGGAACAATTGAGGTAATTAATATAACATTAGTCCAAATGAAATCATCAAATTCAAAATGATCACTTTCATTGATTCTTTTGTAAGATTTCTCAATTAATTGACATTAATTAACCAAATACACCTTGGGTAATTAACAGGATGCATCAGAATCATGGGGTTTATCTGTCAGCTTCATCAGCATAATATTGCTACCAATCGTTGGAAATGCAGCTGAACACGCTGGAGCGATCACATTTGCTTTCAAAAACAAGTTGGTCAGTGAACTCTTCATTTCCTTTTCCATTTCTCCTCAATAGTTTGAGTTTGATTCTGAGAGTACAGATTTTTCATTTTTGTGGGTACTTAATGCAGGATATATCCTTGGGAGTAGCTTTAGGATCTGCAACTCAAATTGCATTGTTTGTGGTAAGCATCCAAGCTATCCTAAAATGGAAGCTTTACTAAATAAATAAAAAAAAAAAAAGATGGTTCTGATGGTTTTAATTTTACGTTTTTCTCAGGTTCCACTGAACGTGGTCTTCGCTTGGATCATCGGTGTGAAGATGGATCTTGATTTCAATCTCACTGAGACCGGCTCGCTCGCTCTCTCAATTATAGTCACAGCTTTCACTTTGCAGGTAATTAACTAAGATCATCACTTAAACTATTTTTGTTGCAGCTATATATATCATTCATCATTGAACTAACATATACCAAACTGTAAATACCTATAGGATGGGACTTCTCATTACATGAAAGGATTGGTTCTTCTGCTGTGCTACATTGCTATTGGGGCTTCTTTTTTTGTTACTCAATCCCCAACAAGTAAGCCCTTGTGACAAAACTATAGTCATATCATTATGGCAATATCAATTCTTGCATGTTCTTATATTTATACTTCTCTCGAATTTTTTCTCACAGATCAATCAAATGATGTCAATTTGGGAATTCATTCATCGGCTTGAGGAAACTTCAGGGCTCGATAGCAATGTGAGAAACTCAAATAAATGAAGATATATGTACATGCTTAATTATGATATTGAGAAGAACTTATTATTTCATGTACTATATTTCGAATGCAGTCTTCGGCCTTGCTAGGAGTCACTGGCAAGCCCGGACTTATAGACAAATCAAAGAGCCGATTGTCTCAGGGCCAATAATTATGTCAATTTAGGGGCCATAAATTTGAAAAACATTTTACTACTATTTTGTCCCTGTGTCAAAATGACTATTTTGTCCCATATAAATCTCACCCCCACCCCTCCCCCCCCCCCCAAAAAAAAAAAAAAAAAAAAATCTGCAGAACGCCGCATTCTCTCTTGCAAACTCTCCTTCCTTCTTTCATAAACGTATATACACACGATTTGGGGTAGGCCGAAAGTTTAATCTTAGATCTATAGAGATTCGGCCATTGGATTTTGTTGGTTTTTTGATATGTTGGTCGATGGAGATAAAGGTGTCGGGTGGTTGTCTCTAATCGCCGGAAACCACTGGCCACGGTGGCCGGCAGTGGGGTCTGCCAGTGAAATTTCCTTTTTGAGCTATTTATATTTTTGTTATTTTTTATAGAATATGTATATATATATATATATATCTTAGTGAATTAAAAACTCTGGTAATGGATTATGGGTAATTAGGATTTTATGCATTCATTGATTTGACAAAAGAAAAAAAAATTATTCACCCACAATAGGTAGGTATTGAGATTAAATTTCCTGTTGAGATCATTGATGAAAAAAATTAAAGAACTTTAGGAACATGTAGTGTAGAGCAAGATGTAAAGCATAAAGAATTTATGTTTTATTGTTATATATTCTCGTGTCATAATTTCTATTATTGGGCCAAACATATGTAAGTATTTCAAATATTCTATTTTTAAAATAGTATTTCAAATATTTATTCTGGTGTACTTTAGAATGCTACAATTCTAAACTCAATTATTAATCACTAATTCATTTGTGAATTTTTATTGATTTGTTGGATTCTAATTTAAAAATTAAGTTTAATGTTATTATTGCTTAAGTTTAAAAATTAAATTTGATTGATATTTTTGTCTCCAAAACTGTAAGGAGAATAGTTTTTAATTGACTAGTTAGAAAATTTTCGATTTTATCCTGATATGGTATGAATATTTTTTTTATTTTATTATAAAAAATAAAATTTGAAAGTATGCTATGATTCGAATCCCAAGTTTTACATTTTGACTCAGAACCCTAAAATCTCAGGTACAGCACTCGTCACTAGCCATGAATTCTTGAGGATGTTTGAACTCATTGGATGTGCATTTGTTATTCTTTGGTTTTGATTGTTCTCGATCGGGCGCAGTAAGTTATATATAATCAACCTGAAGTTTCAGCTTCCTTGTATTTGAAGAGGCTGCACTCCCTGGGAAGTCAAGAATAAGAGGAGGAAATAACATAGCCAGCAGCAGTATATAAGCAATATTACCATATGTGTTAGTGGGCTTCACCTATAGGTTTTGTTAGATTTTCATGGCTGCCTTTTGTTCCTTATTGTAGTAATAAAGTTGTAGCAAAACTGTCGTTTGCTTGCTTTAGCAGTGGAATAAATCAGTGAATAAAAATTGTTAATGTTCATGCTTTTTTGTTACTGTTGGAGTTAATGTGTTGAGATGATCAAAGAGTTTCTTAGATCTCCAATGTGTCTATATTTCCAAGGAGTTATAGATACTGATATCTCATGGCAAAAACGCAAATTAATTTATAAATGATAATAAACGGGTTAACCCGGAATTGATCGGGTTGACCCAGTGACAGAGGAATATACATGTTGATTCAATCAGACCTATGATATTGTGTTTAAGCTCCTAGGATTGAAAATAGTGGCGGTTGGGATGTGCCTTAAGCTTTGGGCCATGTAACAAAGATCCTTGGATTCCATTATCATAACTTCTAAATGAAGCTAGCGTCCATGACGTCCTTGATTATGGCCAAAACAATCATAAATGGCATTAGAGGATCAGTGTGTTACATTAGTGAAATCAATCGAGGGGCTCCTTATGGAGGGATAGGAGGTGCCAACAGTTTTAAGAGGTTGACTAGTTATGTACTTGAACTAGGGATAGATTTGAAAATTGAACAAAAGGCTAGGGAGGAGCAACAAGGGTTACGAGTCAAGGTCCAACGTCAAGGGCCTGAGATAGGGTTAACCATGCAAAAGCCACTTCTTAATGCCCAAAGTAGTAAAAAATTATTGCTCAAAAGCGAACTTGTAGCAACACATTGGCAGTGAAAAAGCTTCTTGGTAATAGCTCGATTGTTCTCCTTCAAACAATGGGATATGCACAAGTGTGCTTCAGTAGGTGGTTTTCTACAAACCTGCAACATCGACAGCTGCTCTCTTTTGGTAGTGAGCGAATGCAATGGAATAATTAATAGTGGCGGCACATTTGTCTTTTCCTTGGTAATTAACAACTACAGTCGATGACTATAAATCTCAAACCTTGACAAAGACAATGATGGGTCCATGACAAGTGGCATGTTGGTCACCTCGACGTAGTAGTCAACGCTTCTTCCAAAGCAGCTGTGGTGGGGGGCTCCTCCTAGTGGTCACAACTAGTTTTCTTTCTTGTACATAACAATTGCTTAACAGAGTCCTCTCTAACCCAAATAACTACTTGCACACCCGATGGACTTTGTTTATCTGGTTAAG
Organism: Diospyros lotus; assembly: GCF_014633365.1. Lineage (NCBI taxonomy): Eukaryota > Viridiplantae > Streptophyta > Magnoliopsida > Ericales > Ebenaceae > Diospyros > Diospyros lotus. The sequence continues at coordinate 15,182,861 of NC_068350.1, forward strand.
GGGCTCTCACTTAAGAATACAATCACAATAATTTGGTTATATCATCTCATATATTACTGGTATAGTCTATCAACACGTAAACAAGGAGTTACCTATTTATAGGTTAAGGCTCACAATCCTAGTGGAATTAAGTCTTTACATTCCTTGTATCTAAGAGACTCAATCACAAGTAAAAAAGAATTTGAGGAGTTATCCAACACTGGTCTTCCTCATAAAGTTTCTCCTGTTAACTCATCCAATCCAATAATATTCTTTTTTTATTTTATTTTTCATCTTTTACAAGGGTGTTTAGATTCTAGCTCAAACCGAAAAACTAGTTCGAACAAGAATTAATTGGATCTAGATCTAATCCTTGGTCCACTTATAAGTTTCAATTGGTTTAGGTCCAATTGGCTGGGACCAAAAACGGCATTTGAAGTTGATATAATATTATTATTTATTAATGATATATATAATAAATTATTAATATATAAAAATTCCCAATTTCCATCCTCTACTCAATTCCTCTTTCTTTTATTAGTGTTAGTTTCACTGTTTGCCTTTTTCAAAGAAGAAATCATAAATCCCCCTCCCTTTTTGTTTCAATCTCTCTCATCCACCTTCATCTTGATCACCGAGTCACCAACCAACCAGTGACTGCCTACCATCATTTTCCTCTTCATCTACTCTTTTGTTGTCGTTGGCATCTATTGCCAGTTAAACGAGAACCGCCGCTGCTTGTTTCCTGCCCGTGCATATCGTCGCCATTGCTTAATTGTCTCCCCTTGCCTACCTACCTACCTACTCGTCATTGCCACCATCTCCCCTTGCCTGACAAGTTGTTGCAACGTCGTGGGCCATCGCGGGTTTCTGCTATTGCCCTTGCATGACGTTGCCACTTTGGCCTGGTCTTAGGCCATAATAGCCTCGTCTTGTTGGTTGCTTGTGTTGCTCACACCTATCTATTTTACTTTTTATTTGGTTAATTTGTTTAGGGTTTATTTATATGTTGTGTGATTAATGTTTATTTTTTGTGTTGTGCGTTTATTTGTCTGTGTGCTTATTAATAATTATAATTAATAAATTGATAATTATTGATTTATTGCATAAATTGTTGGTTTCACGTACAGGTTTTGTGTAGTTTTTACAACTTTCAAAAAACAATTCATACGCAGTGCGGATTCAACACAAAACCCACATGCTTAGTAATTGATGCAATATATATGCAGCCGTTTGAATCAAAATTCAAAATAAGATACAAGTTACCTCTAGGAGATTATGGTCTTTAAGTCAATTTCCTCACTTCTTGGACAAACTCTTCCTCAAATGTGGAGGCCCAAGATTCTCCATACCAAGCTGGCAACAAAACCCTTTGTCTCTTCCTTGTGCTAGCTAAAATCCACCAAGAGGATGACAAGCTTGAATCTGTTCTTTAGGAAGAAGAAGCTCAACACATGACCAATAGCAAGAAGAAAAGCCAATACCAAGCAACCCTTGTTTCTCATGTTCTTCTTCTATTCATAGGTAAGGCTAGCATGATGATACCCATTTCTCCATTTAGTGGAAGAATAAAAAAAAACCCAGTAAACTATACGAAGAGAACAACATATGATAGTTGGAGTTGGAGTTAGTGGAGATCCACTAACTCCAAATTAATCTCCATAATTTGCAAAATATAAAGTATTGACAATTCTCTTAATCACTCAATAATTGTACCGACATGGTAATCGTCAATGAAGTAAGTTCACTTGAAATTGATTTCATTATTATTTATATTGTCTTGATATATTGCTACACATCACTCAAGAAGAGAGCTTATTGAAACAGATCAAAAGAATTCGATTGATGCCAAAGGAGTTTGACATTTTCCTAATTGCTATTTGATAGTGAAGTTAGAAAGTCACAAATCCTAAAGTGAAGCAACAAAATAAGTTAAGATGATATTGTATTATATTCTTTAAAGATATTAAGAGTTAATGGATGATCTACACAAATTTAGGCATGGCAACCTCACTAACTCAATTCTATGCCATAGATCCTATTTGGTGTGTGATTTGAGATAACACATCAAAAGCTCTTTTTCAATCATTCATGTCTTGGCCAAGGACTTCGCCAATCACAATCCAACATAAGATCTCATAAGACGAATGCCTCCTGTCAAAGGTAATAGATCCTATCAACCAAACACATGCCTTCATATATTAGTCGAAGAAGACCACCAAATGAACATTCTTATCTCAAAATAGGATGAGTTCGCATCATCAACAAATGCCCGACACCAATATATATGTTATTTTTTGTTTCCCAATGAGTCCCAAGGCTATGATGAAGATTCGGGTTTATCTTCATAGGCTTCGGCCCGGGATTGAAGTATAGTCCAAAATTCCACCCATTGGTAGCCCATTAAAGAAGTCGGGCCATAAGCCCTTAATTAAGTCTTTGGAGGAGAAATGGGTTGAGCCCATTTGCTCAAGGCTTAAAGAAGCCCAAGCCCAAGCCAAATTGCTCCCCAGTCGTGCCCTAGCCCCGTCATATAAAAGACCCTTATTGTTATCTTGTTGCCCTTATTTTGACGGTCAATTCTCTCTCTCTCTTTGCTCACTCAATTACTTTCTTTGTATGGCCGATCCGATGGGTTCCCCTTTCTCTCTCAATCTGATCCTTCTTTCCTTGCTGATGTTCACGTCTTTCCTTGTGAATAGCTTGGACGACCCTCGGATGTCCTCTATTAATTCATCCTGATGGTCTCTCTTGAAGGTAAGCTTTCGGTCATTGCTCTTCATCCCATATCTGAGTGATTGCTCTTGTTCCTTGGGGGATCTTGCTGTGAGTGTAACCTGTGTGGTTCTGGGAAGAGATCTTGTGTTCTGGTCGAAAGGGTTCTGGGGTCTGATTTGGGGGTTTTCGTGGCTTGGTTCTTGTGTACTTGTGTGAGGCTTGGTGTCCCTATTTTTGGAGTTACCTGGGTGGTACACACTGGACAAATCTAGATCTGAGCCTTGAAAAGATATTTTACAGGGAGTTCTCTTTGTTTACTCTTTTGTGATCTTAATTGTTTCGATATTCTTTTAGGTTTTGCATATATTTTGTTCTAACCCTCTGTTTTGGTAAGTGTTCTTCCGCAACAAATGGTATCAGAGCCTCGTGTGGCTCCTGGGTTGTGTGAAATCAAAACCTAATCGAAAAACCCCTCTGGTTTTCTCGATTGATCTTTACGGTAAGTGGTTCTTGGGTTTACGTTGGAACTCGAATCGTTTAACTCCTATTGCTTTGTGCAATGAGTGATTCGGGGTAAACCAACCCCAGATCCATGATCGTTCGTCCGAATAGCTTCGCTCTGATCGGCGCATGCCAGTCTACTCTCTGGCCAGTGACGGCATGTGTAGTTAGCAGACTTTAGCCCGTGGAGGTTGGCAGGTCCGCGAGACCCAACCCGATTTCATTCTAGATCTCATCCTTGAGATCTAGCTCAGTAAATTTTGTATCAGCTTGTTTGAGTTGTTTGTCGTGCAGTTTTCTGTTCTCTAATTTTTTTTTGTGTGCTGATATATACCTTGTTGAGTGCATCCTGATAATCTACTGTGTGTGTTATCAGTTATTTGGTTGTGTGCAAAACAGTTTTAGAATACTGTTTACTTTGTAAATCAGTTTTCTCTATCCCTGTTTAGTCCTATTCCGGTTCTGTTTATTATCCTCTGTGAATCTACTGCCTGAGTTAAATCTTTAAAACTGTGTGTTTTGCATCAATTTAATTAGGCTGCATATTCTGTGTGAAATTCATATACTTAGTGAATAGACCACACACTTCGAATTAGGGGTTTTCAATGGGAAGGGGGATTTTTCTATTTGGCAACAAAAAATGGAGGGAATTTTAGTACAATAGAAAGTATCTAAGGCCATAGATGGTAAATGCCCTGAAGGTACAAAAGAAGAACAAAAACTAGAAGCTGATGAATTGGCATACACTTCAATAATCTTACATCTCTCTGATTCAGTGTTAAGAAAAGTAGGAAAACTTGACACAACTAAAGAGTTATGAGAAAAACTGAAAAAATTATATGTGAAAAAGTCCACACCAAATAAACTTTATTTGTTAGAGAATTTTTTCAATTTTAAGATTGACTCCTCTAAGGATCTAGATGACAACTTAGATGTCTTCACCAAATTAGTTCAAGATATCACTAATTGTGGTGAAACAGTATCTGAAGAATATAAGGATGTAATTTTATTAAATGTTATTCCTGATATCTATAAAGAGGTTAAAAATGCCATTAAGTATGGTAGGGATACCTTAACACCAGAAATTATCATAGATTATTTAAAAGGTAAAGAAATGGAACTTAAACATGAGAAAAAGACATAGTGAGGTCCAGATGATGAGAGGTAGGTCCCAATCTAAGAATCAAGAGGGAGGTGGTAAGAAAAATGGTAGAAGTAGGTCCAAATCCAAAAACTGAGGGAAGGGTAAAAAATGCTATGGGTGTGGTAAAACTGGGCATTTTATTAAAGATTGTTATGTAGAGAAAAATAAAAATAAAGAAAAGGGTAAGGATCAGAAGAAACTAATGTAGTAACCTCATATGATCCTAGTGAAGTATACATGCTCTTAGATTCTGATTCCACTAAAATAAATGTTGCAGCTAGGTCAAACATGTATGAATGGATCTTAGATTCAGGTGCATCATTTCATGTTACATCACAAAAACATTGGTTTGAAAATCTGCATGAATCTGAAGGTGGGCATGCCATAGTGTGCAGTAACCTAGCATATAAAATCATTGGGGTAGGAGACATCTCTATTAAGTTAGACACTGGTTATGTCTCAAAATTAAAAGATGTTAGGTATATACCCGAAATGGCTAGGAATTTAATTTCAGTGGGAGAATAAGAAAAGAGTGGTCTTACTGGAAAAATTGAAAATGGAGTGTTAAAAATGTTTAAATGAGCAATGGTAGTCTGTAAGGGGGTAAGAAGAAATGGGCTTTATGTATTAAATGCTGAGGTAATTAATAATTAAGGATCCCATATTGCATCAATCAATCCTGATGCCACTATCAAATAGCATAATAAGTTAGCAGATGTGAGTGTCAAAGGGCTTAAACTGCTAAGTGATAAAGATGCATTTGGTAAAGACTTTATGTCTGATATCCCTTTCTGTGATCATTGTGTCCTTGGAAAACATCATAGGTTGTCTTTCTCTTCTAATGTCCATAGAGCCTCTAGAGCTTTAGAATACATTCATTCAGATCTTTGGGGGCCAACATCAAATCCCACATCAGGTGGTAATAGGTATTTTCTGTCTATAATTGATGATTACTCTATGAGAGTTTGGGTTATTCTCTTAAAAGATAAATCTAAAACTTTTAAAAATTTTAAAAACTAGAAAACTCAAATAGAAAATCAAACTAACAAGAAGATAAAATACCTTAGGACTGACAATGGTTTAGAATTTTGCAATTCAGATTTTGATAATTTGTGCAAGGAATATGGAGTTACTAGGCATAGAACAGTCCCCTACACTCCTCAATAGAATGGAGTAGCTGAGAGGATGAATAGGACCTTTTTAGACAAGGTTAGGTGTATGATGATTAGTTCAAATATACCTAAGTCATTATGGGGAGAAGCAGTTATGACTGCATGTTACCTAGTTAATCTAACTCCTTCAGCTGCTTTAAATGGTGAGACTCCTTATGAAAAATGGCATGGAAAATGTGCCAATTATTCAATTCTTAGAACCTTCGGTTGTGCTTCCTTCACTCATCAAAATGAGGAAAAATTAGAGCCTAGAGCTAGGAAATGTGTTTTCTTAGGATATCCTGAGAGAGTAAAAGGGTATAGGCTTTGGGATAGAAACCAAAAGGGAATAAGGATAATTGTTAGTAAAGATGTCACATTTAATGAATCTGAAATGCCTTGTACTAAGCCTAGTGGTGACAAAATTAGTGAGGATAAGAGTCCTCAAAAAGAGTTGAAAAACTCAAGCACCCAAGCTCCTATAAACTCAGATGAGGTGGAGAACACTCCCTCAACCTCTAGTGAAGTGGAGAGTCAAAATCAACCTGAAATAGATGAGGATAGAGAAACAGTAGAATATTTCCCTAATGACTAGTCATCAGTTTTTGATTATCAACTAGCTAGGGATAGGGAAAAAAGGTCTCATAGGTTACCTCAAAGGTTAGCATCAGATTTTGAATTAGCCTATGCTAGCTATCAAGACTTAATTGAAAATGAGCCTAACACATATGAGGAAGCCATAAGAAGTAAATATTCAAAAGAATGGATAGAAGCAATGAAAGAGGAGATGAGTTCCCTCAACAAGAACCAAACTTGGGAATTAGTCCCTAGACCTAAGGATAAGTCCATTGTAGGTTGCAAGTGGATTTATAAGGTTAAGGAGGGTACAACTGATAGAGAACCAATAAGGTTTAAGGCTAGGTTAGTAGCAAAGGGATTCACACAAAAGGAAGGGATAGATTATAATGAGATTTTTTCTCTGGTTGTTAAGTACACTACCATTCGTGTCATGCTTGCATTAATTGCATATTTTGACTGGGAACTTGAACAACTAGATGTAAAAACTGCTTTCTTGCATGGTGATTTAGAAGAAAAAATCTTTATATATCAACCCAAAGGTTTTGAAGACAAAAGAAAACCAGACTTTGTGTGTTTCTTAAAAAAATACTTATATGGTTTAAAATAGTCCCCAAGATAGTGGTATAAACGTTTTGACTCCTTTGTTAAATCAATTGGTTTTAAAAGAAGCGAGTTTGATCATTGCTTGTATTTTCAGCATAAAAATAAAAATGACTGTGTGTTTCTTTTACTTTATGTTGATGATATGCTTCTTATTGGTCCCGATGTTAAAAAGATAAATAGCATAAAATCTGCATTAGGTGGAGAATTTGACATGAAAGACCTAGGAATGGCTAAGAGGATCCTAGGTATGGAAATTGAAAGAGATAGGTCAAATTCTATGTTATTTCTGCATCAAACAGCATATGTGTTAAAAATCCTAAAAAGATTTGGCATGCATGATAGTAAATCAGTATCTTTACCTTTAGGAAATCATTTCATATTATCTAAAGATAAATCTCCTAATAATGAGGAAGAAAAGGAATATATGAATAGAATTCCTTACTCAAATGCAATAGGTTCTGTCATGTATCTTATGGTATGCACTAGGCCAGACCTAGCCTATGTTGTTAGTACTCTTAGTAGATTTATGACAAACCCAAGTCCCTATCATTGGGAAGCAGTGAAATGGTTATTGAAGTATTTAAGGGGAACCTACAATGTAGGATTAATATATAAGCATAAGTCTAATAATGTAAGATTAAAAGGGTTTACTGATTCAGACTATGCTGGTGATAGAGATAATAGGAAGTCCACATCATCCTATGTATTTACTTTATGTGAATCATGCATTAGTTGGAAGTCTCAACTTCAACATATTGTTGCCCTCTCTACCACCGAGTCTGAATACATTGCTACTACAGAGGCTATTAATGAAGCCCCGTGGTTTAAGGGACAGCTAAACGAACTATGTGTTCTTAATGAAAATGTGACTGTTTTCTCTAATAGTCAATCTGCAATTCACTTATGTAAAAATCTTGTTTTTCACGAACGCACTAAACATATAGATGTGAGACTGCATTTCATTCATGATATTGTATCTCAAAACATTATTAGACTGGAAAAAGTGCTTTCTGAATATAATCCTGCTAATATGGGAACTAAAATTTTGCCTGTGGCTAAATTTAAAAGCTGCCTAAATCTTCTTAACATTGGTAAGGTTACTTGATAATTGCTTATGCATTTGTTGCATCATTTGCATTCTGTTGCATATGCTTGCTGTTTTTATGTTTATGTTTGCTGGCCTCATTGGGAATCAGGTGGAGATTTGTTATTTTTTGTTTTCTAATGAGGCCCAAGGTTATGAAGAAGATTCGGGTTTATCTTCATAGGCTTCGGCTCGGGATTGAAGTATAGTCCAAAATTCCACCCATTGGCAGCCCATTAAAGAAGTCGGGCCATAAGCCCTTAATTAAGTCTTTGGAGGAGAAATGGGCTGAGCCCATTTGCTCAAGGCTTAAAGAAGCCCAAGCCCAAGCCCAAGCCAAATTGCTCCCCATCCGTGCCCTAGCCCCATCATATAAAAGGCCCTTACTACTATCTTGTTGCCTTTTTTTGACAGCCGATTCTCTCTTTCTCTCTTTGCTCACCTGATTGCTTTCTTTATATGGACAATTCGATGTGTTCCCCTTTCTCTCTTAATCTGATCCTTCTTTCCTTGCTGATGTTCACGTCTTTCCTTGTGAATAGCTTGGATGACCCTCAGATGTCCTCTATTAATCCATCCTGATGGTCTCTCTTGAAGGTAAGCTTTCGATCATTGCTCTTCGTCCCATATCTGAGTGATTGCTCTTGTTCCTTGGGGGATCTTGCTATGAGCGTAACTTGTGTGGTTCTGGGAAGAGATCTTGTGTTCTGGTCGAAAGGGTTCTAGGGTCTGATTTGGGGGTTTTCGTGGCTTGGTTCTTATGTGCTTCTGTGAGGCTTGGTGTCCCTATTTTTGGAGTTACCTGGGTGGTACACACTGGACAGATCCAGATCTGAGCCTTGAAAAGATATTTTACAAGGAGTTCTCTTTGTTTACTCTTTTGTGATCTTGATTGTTTCGAGTTTTTCATATATTTTGTTCTAACCCTCTGTTTTGGTAAGTGTTCTTCCGCAACAATATCTATATAAGACAACTATGTTACTTAAAGTTAGAGGATTATTTATACAATCGCAGCTAATGACAAAACATCAATGCTCTTATCTATGTGATTTGTCATTAATGAGGTTAATTACACCAATAATCACTCAACTTATGTTATTGTTTGGTTACTGAACTTTGAAATGTTATAAGTTAGTCACTAATATTTCAAAACTGTTACTACTTAGTCACTGAACTTTAAAATGTTACCTACTAGTTATTGATATTTCAAAACTATTTCTCATCCGTTACTTGTGAACTTAAAGTTCAGTGATTAACGAATGACAGGTAAGAAACGATTTTGAAATATTAGTGACTAATAGGTAATATTTTAAAGTTCAGTGACTAAGCAGTAACAGTTTTGAAATATTAGTGACTAATAGGTAATATTTCAAAATTCAGTGATCAAATAATAATAGAATGCAAAGTTGAGTGATTATTAGTGTAATTAACCCTCATTAATGTCACATTCAGTAAATATTCTACTAACAATCACTCATATCTTTACTATTCGCATCTTATGCTTTATGACATATGACTCACCATCCTTAATTATTAGTATTTCATACTAATTAAGGTAGTAAACTGATGTGTTAGTCCATACTTGATTAACTAAAGTTCCCATTTAAGAAATCAAAGGACTAGGAACACTTGAAGAATTCTTATACTAAAAATCTCGTCCACTTATTCTTAACAAGTTAAGAGTGAATGTTTGACAAGAAACCCAAGAACTTGTTCAAATATTATATAAAGACAAATGAATGAAAATAATGTCATTTTATTAAATGCAAAAGAACATCAAAATGCCCTCATAGAAGTCATCTAAATCTACTAATAGGATATTTCTCTAACATAAATCTTAAATTATCAATTAATAATTGTTTATTAATTGGAGTGCATAAGTCATAAATTGTTTGCAATAATTCTTAATTAATTGTTTGTAATAACCATTCTTTATAATTAATTGAATGCAAATGGTAATTAATTCGAGTTTATTAATTACATAGGTCTCAAATTATTTGCAATAGTTGTTAATTAATTAATTTTTTGTAATAATTAGATTTGATTAATTGCACGGTCATAATTATTTGAAATAATTTTTTGGTTTTAATTGTTTGTAATATTTCTTTGAATCTTACTTAAATAGATTTACAAGTATTTGATTTGGATGGTATTGAATGAATTAACTTGATTATATCTTTTGATTCGGTTCATCAAGAGAAAGTCTTAATGATTTTTTCAATTGCAGGTATTTGGCAGTAAATCTATTTGTTTCGGAATTATTTCCTTAGCAATTAGTCACGGATTCATTAAAAATATCATCGTACAACAAAAAAGTATTAATTTTTTGTGTAATTTGATTGTGTTTATAAATCTTAAATTATATAAATAATAAATATTTCTAATGAACTTACTTGTTTTGTTTGCTAGATGATAGATCTTTAAGGAAAAAAAAGTACAACTCTATCTTTCATTGATGTGGTGGCAACAATGAAAATGTGCCAATACAAATTAAACCTCCTTATTTGACCACATATACATCTTAACATGCAAACCAAAGTACTCATAGTTAGACTCTGTAACTTAGAGCAAAGAAGAGATCGATAACTTGGTTAAAGATTTGGAATTGTTTCACTAAATATGAAACTAAACGATGGAGCTTTTAGGGCATCTTGTAATTATCGTGGGGGTTGTTGAGTTCATGTTTTGATATGTTTTGATGATGATGTTGATAATAGAGTAAACTTTTAATTAATATAATTAAAACTTTAACATCAAATCAATATCTAAGTGAAACCCCATATTAAATAAAGTATATATATATTTTACTCAAATAAAGGTTTCTAATAATAGAACGAATGTACTACGAAAGATAGTTTTAAACCAACTTTCAAACCATCACTCAAGTATCCATACTAGAAGAATTTAGGGTTCTTGTCATAAATTAACTTGTCACAATAAATATAAAAATTGTCACAACATACTTATTGTGATGAAGTTGGTTACAAGTTTGTCTCAATAAATATATTGTGACAAAATCAAGTTTTGCCACAATATCATTAGTTCTATTGTGATAAAGAGGATTTTGTCACTTAAACCAACTTATTATAACAAACTATTTTGTTGTAAAAGAAAATATTTTTGTCACAATAGGTATTATTTAGTCAAACAAATCCAAATTTTGGATATAAATCATATGTTTTATCATGACAAAGTATATCTTGTGAAAAAAAAAATATTTTGTCCCAATTTGAATAGTGACAACTTATTTGACATAATTTTTATTGTGATAAAATATAATTTTGTCATTTATTAACTAATTTTACAATAAATTTTTGTTGCACATTTTATAATGAAAAATAATATAAGTGACAAAATTAACTAATGGCATCGAAAGGGTCATAAGGTTGCTAAAGGGTCTTCCGAGAGCTACTGGAAAGTCTCCCAAAAAGGTCTTTGAGTACTTCGGGTCTTCCAATCTGCAAAGCCTAAGACAGTTAGAAGGCACACAGGGATCTTTCTCACCCTGGCCCTGTGATGCATATGTAATGACCTATTAATGGGTTTAGAATTTTACAAGAAATATGATTTTATTATGTGTGATGCATTTCGGGCATTTTCCAAATTAAATGAGTCAAAATATTTTATGTGTTTATAAAAAGGAAAATTAATGAAAATGTTATTTCATGAGAAAATGAAATGTAAATGGAAAATTAAAATGAAGTATAAATTGGGTTGATGACATTGCGCTTAAAATAAGTTAAATATGTGTGGGTGTTTTATTTGCAGCCTAAGATGGAAGTGGATCATTTTATTTAATTGGGCTTTAATATGAGTTAGGGCCATGCATATAAATGTGGGTTTTGTTTAAATGGGTTATAAATATATATATATTTATATATATACATATTGGAAAATGTGTGAATAAAAAAAATGAAAATGCAAATGCCCAAAGTGGGCTTATATATTATATGTTGTGTAAGAAAAGGTAAGGATAATGTAGGCACCCCTAGCTAGGGACCCACAAGAGAATGACATAAATGATAAATCCCTTTAAATACATTACACATCCTCTTTGATATTGACAACGGAAGCCACACTCATACATTTTTACTCATAGATAAACACAATAGTGTCCACAAGCTCACATAAACAAAAGTAACTCAATATTACACACCACATCAAGGTCATAAACCCACCATAGACAAATACATTCGGGTCCACATACCCATAACTTAACTTAATATTACACACCTTATTAGGGTTCACAACCCACCATATCCCCTCAGGGGTACAACCTAAAATATAAACAAGCATAACTTAATATTACACACCACAAAACACCCCCCCCAAGGACCTTTGATTGAGACGACTCTATATACACCACTACCCCCATGAATCCTGATTCACCTGGCTCGCCCTCTACTTTAGCCTTACACTTACCTGGAATGATGCAAGCAAACATGAGCCACAAGGCCCAGCAAGTATAACTAGAAGAAAATGAGCATAAGAGTCATAGGTATCAAGAAACAAAAGAGACATGAATGCCATTTAAGGTACTTTCACTTGATAAAATAATGATACAGGCATCCATGCTCATATGCAGTGCTTTTTAGAACTATAAACAAAGGACCGAAGTTCGAAACCTTGGAACTGAAGTCCATAACATAAACTTGGGACCGAAGTCCAACTTTGACCTCAACACTTTCTCTACGGATATATCCTGGGGACTTGTTCACTGCACGTATCATGAGGCCTTTACATATTTTTTTTTTTAAATCCATTTTCATGTACATGCTTCATACGTTATCATAACATGCATATTCATAATAACTCCTCATATATGACTGACATGCAATTAACGGAGCAATATGCACAGTAGAGCAGCATTCATGCAAGACAACATCAAACTCTTGTAGATCCATAATAAAGCATCATTCCCAAGGAAAGATAGGGTGATACAAAACCCTATTTCAGATTCAATAGGTATACATGTAAATCATGGAATAACTTACTAGCAAAGGGAAATAACTTGTAAAATAGGAAAATAACTTGCAATTTAGAAAATTATGAGGTAGGATCTTACAATAACAAGAGTTAGAAAATAGAACTTGTAATTTAAAACATAACTTAAGAAAAGAAGAACTGAACTTGTAAAATAGGAGAAGGACTTGCAATTTAAAAGATCAAGAACTAAGAGCTTGCATATTAATAAGAAAACTGAGATCTTGGCTCTTAAATGGAACAAAGAGGAAGAAGAACTTGCCTTAATAGGAATAAGAACTTGCAAATTAAAAACATAAACTTGAGAAGAGGGAGAAACTGAACTTGCAAGATAGGAATAAGAACTTGTAAAGACTAGGAAAAGAACTTGCCATAATTATTTTCTTTAACTTTTGTAGCGTACCGGGGTTGTTGGTGACTGAACCGAATCCCAAACCACCAAAAATCCACCTTCTCTCCCTCCCCCCAAACTCCCCTTCACTCAAGCATCAATGGCCTATTTATAAGCCAATGGGGTAGGAGAAGGGGTAGGGCACATGGGAGAAATTTTACTTTTTTTTTTTTTTTTACCAAAAATTTAAGCTAGGGAGCCACGTGGGCCCGCAGCAGGGCCCTGCGTGGCGCTCTCGGCCGCGCCTTGCCGCGTGGCCCCGCGCGCTCCTAGGCCTGGCTGCTCGGAAATTTTTTTTTCTTTTTCTTTTTAAAAAAAACACCATAAAATAATTATAACCTCAAATAATTATTTTTTAATCCCCAAAAACATACAAAATTTAATATTTTCCATTAATCTCCATAAAACCTCACATAACTCGATAAATTACCCTAAAGCCCATAAATTAATTATTTTACTTAAATCCTCAAATCACTTCAAATGCCGAAATTAAAAATTGCCAATTATCTCAAATTTCGAGATGTTACAATTCTCCTCCCCTTAATTGAATTTCGTCCTCGAAATTCATACTCGATCCATTTCCTTGAAACACATTGACTACTCCAACTATATTACTCAACATCACCTTCAATATATTCTATATCATCATTTTCCAGAATCTCATCGGGCATCTTATACCCCAGGGTCATTCCCTAGGTCTTACCTAGCTAACTACCAACTCAATCTTCTTACACTACCCATAGCTTACATTCGAAACTTGACACCTATCGTTACCCCTTGACTATGGGGTTCTTAGCCAAACTATCATCAAATTGCTAGACATTCCTGAGTCATTACCCAATACGCCATACGTGTACAAGAACTTATCCCAACCTCTGCTCTGATGCCAATGGCAAGTCTGTGAAGAAATTCATAGCAATGTGATCCCACTTCCATTCTGGGGTCGGCAGTGAGTTGCAACAAACTGGCAGGCTTCTGATGTTCTGTTTTCACTTGTTGGCACACCAAGCATTGCGAGACAAACTTGACCACATCTTTCTTCATACCATCCCACCAAAACTGTCACCGCAAATTCTGATACATTTTTTTGTCGTGCCCAGGTGAATGGTATAACGGACTTTATGCGCTTCAGTCAAAATTTCTTGTCTCAGTTCTTCGTTCTCCGGTACACAAGTCCGACCTCGAAACAGTAATAGTCCGTCGCCTCTCTTGCTGTATGCCACAATCTCAAATTTCTCCATGTTAGCTAAAACTTTGGCTAGCTTCTCATTAGTAGACTGTTGGACCTGAATTTGTTTACTCAATTCCGATTACACCTTCATATAACCGCAAAACACGATTGGTCTTTCCTCGGATGGAGAGATAGATAAACTATTCAGTTGCTCCAACAATAACCATTCTTGCACCATCATAGTTGCAATGGATGCTTCACGTCAACTCAAAGTATCAGCCATTACATTGGCCTTTCCTGGGTGATATAAAATGTCACAATTGTAGTCCTTAAATAATTTTACCCACCGATGTTACCTCATATTCAATTCCTTCTAGGAGAAAAGATACTTTAAACTTTTATGGTCCATATAAATCTCCAGCTTCTCACCATATAGGTAGTGCCTCCAAATTTTTAGTGCAAATACCACGACAGCCAATTTCAAGTCATGTGTTGGGTAGTTCGTTTCGTGCTTTTTCAATTGTCACGAGACATAGGCAATTACACGACCATCCCGCATCAGCACACATCCCAATATTGAATGTAAGGCATCACTATATCTGGTAAATTTCTCCCCACTCCTAGGGATAGCTAACACCGGAGTGGTAATCAATCTTTTCTTCAATTCTTGGAAGTTGGATTCACACGCCTCACCCCACTCAAACTTCACCCCCTTTCGAGTCAATTTAGTCATGGGAGCAGCTAAATGGGCAAAGCCCTCTATAAATCTTCAGTAATTACCAGCCAAGCCAAGGAAACTACGAATTCCAATCACTATCGTAGGCCTTGGCCAATCCATAACAGCCTTAATCTTTTCGAGGTCAACTGAGATACCTTCCCCAAAGACTACATGGCCCAAAAAAAACATCCCACTTGCCGTTGCCAAAAGTCACACTTGCTGAGTTTGGCACACAATTGTTTCTCCCTAAGTATCTGCAATACTAGTCTGAGATGGATCTCATGCTCCTCTAGACTTGGTGAATAAATCAAAATATCATAGATAAAGACAATTTCGAAGCAGTCTAGATATTCCTTAAAGACCCGATTCATAAGATCTATGAAAATTGCTGGGGCATTAGTTAATCCGAATGGTATCACCACGAACTCATAATGCCCGTAGCGAGTTCTGAAAGCTGTTTTCTACACATCTTCCTCTCTAACGCGCACTTCGTGATAACCAGACTTCAAATCAATTTTTGAGAATACTGATGACCCTCAAAATTGATCTAGCAAATCATCCACACGTGGCAATGGGTATTTGTTCTTTACTGTCACTTGATTCAACTAGCGATAGTCAATGCACAGTCTTAGGGATCCATCCTTTTTCTGTACAAACAATACCAGAGCACCCCATGGCGATGCACTAGGGCAAATGAACCCCTTATCGATCAACTCTTGCAGCTGAGTCTTTAACTCTTTCAATTCATTCGGGGCCATTCTATAAGGAGCTTTTGAAATGGGTTGGATGTCTAACACCAAGTCAATAGAGAATTCCACCTCTCTTTAAGGTGGCAATCCTGGCAATTCATCTGGGAACACGTCAGGAAACTCACAAACCACCGGAAGCTCCGATAACTTCGCCTTACGGTTCCTATCGGTGGTTATAAAGGCAAGGTACGCCTCACAACCATATCGTACCAACCTTTCTGCCTTCATTATCAAGACCATTGGGATTGAGCTCATCGGCTTAGTACCTCTATACACAATAACTGGTTGCTGGGATAACTCAAAATGTATCACCTTTCTTCGACAATCCACCTTAGCATAGTGTCGGGATAACCAGTCCATACCTAGAATAAGATCGAAGTCCTTGATGCCCAACACCACTAAGTCGCCAAGACATTTCTTATCATACACCTTAATCTCACTCCATACTAACACCATATCCCCAGGTGTAGACACAACCAGGTAATATGGTAAAATAGTTCTAGGGATGGGAATATGACATATCACATGCGGTGCAATAAAAGAATGCGTAGATCCCGTATCAAAAAGCACACGCACATTTACACCATATAAAGACAGACTACCTTGAATTATCTCGTTCCCTTGCTTTGCATCTGATGCCGTCAGGGCGAATACCTTTCCTTGCATACGGGGTTTATCTACAGCAATAGAGCCCTGTGGCATCATCATCTGTGGGACTACTCCTTGTGCCCTAGGTACTGCTGGCCTCTGGTTAAGCTAGGGTCCCTACCTTCTAAACCTTTGTCCTTCGTACTGAGGCTGGGCCGGTTGTGAACAATTATTTGCTAGGTGACCCTTCTGTCCGCATCGAAAGCACTTCACTTCTATGTTAGCCATTGCCTTATCCTGACTACGAGGACATTCTCTTCGCATGTGCCCTGCCTATCCGCACAAATAGCAAACTCCACTACCGAAGCGACAGGGTTCCTTATGTCTTTTGCTACAATTACCACATGGCATAACTTTTACCATCCCGCTTGATGGACGTGCTTCTTACTTTCTCTTCTTATTGCCCGTTCCTTTATGCATCCCTTGTCCATTTCCTAGTTCAGTCTTATCTCGTTCAATGGCGTAAGCTCTCTGTACCACAGTCGAGTAATCCAAAATCCTTGCTCTAGCTAATGTATGTTGAATGTCAGCTCGTAAACCCCTCTAGAATTTTGCAGCTTTCTTCACTTTAGTCAACACCAATTCTAGAGCAAATTTGGCTAAGGAAATGAACTCGGTCTCAAACTGAGCCACTGATTTGCTTCCTTGCACTAGCTCAATAAACGCGTATGTCTTTTGCTCTTGAATCCAGTCAGGGAAGAATTGCCCATTAAATTCTTCTTGAAATTCAGCCTATGAGGGTTCCCTGCCTGTGAACCTCTGACGGGCGGTCTCCCACCATCTCTCAGCACCCCTCTCAAAAGGAAGGTGGCAAATTGCATTCGTTGTGCATTGCTACAACCTATGGTTCGAAAGTGCTTCTTTATGGATAACATCCAATTTTTCGCAGCCAAGATATCTATACCTCCATAGAAGTCAGGAGGTTGAAGCTCCATGAAATTCTTTAGCAGTTGGCCTCCCGCATTACTTTCCATCCCTTGAACCTTTAGATTGGAGACTTGACCACAATTATTCTCGAGCTCCTGTCGTACTTGTTCTTGCCCTTGATCATTCCTTACTTGATTGGTAGCAAGCATCTCAACTGTCCTCTGTATCCCTGCTAAAGCTTCATGCACCTCATCCATCTCTTGTCGCAACCCTCCATTGGACTCCCCTGAAGTATCAAACACAGGTGCAAGTGTGAGTGTAGGTTGGCCATGGCCTAGGCATCGGGTCGATGGCCTTCCTCGACAAGCACTCATTTTCTTGCACAACTAACATGTTTAAAGTCTAATTCTTACTTAGATTTGCATCTATTTGGTAGAAATACCCTTAACTCTACCCAACATTCCTATGTGTACAGAGACTCATCCCAAACCTTGCTCTGATGCCACAAATTGTAGGCGCCCCTAGCCAGGGACCCACAACAAGATAACATAAATGCTAAATCCCTTTAAATACATTACACATCCTCTTTGATATTGACAACGGAAGCCACACTCATATATTCTTACTCATAGATAAACACAATAGTGTCCACATGCTCACATAAACAAAAGTAACTCAATATTACACACCACATCAAAGTCATAAACCCATCATAGACAAATACATTCTGGTCCACATACCCATAACGTAACTTAATATTACACGCCTTATTAGGGTTCACAACCCACCATATCCCCTCAGGGGTACAACCTAAAACATAAACAAGCATAACTTAATATTACACACCACAAAACACCCCCCCAAGGACCTTTGATTGAGACAGCTCTATACACACTGCTACCCCCATGAATCCTGATTCACCTGGCTCGCCCTCTACTTTAGCCTTACCCTTACTTGGAATGATGCAAGCAAACATGAGCCACAAGGCCCAACAAGTATAACTGGAAGAAAGCAAGCATAAGAATCATGGGTATTAAGAAACAAAAGAGACATGAATGCCATTTAAGGTACTTTCACATGATAAAATGATGATACATGCATCTATTCTCATATGCAGTGCTTTTTAGATCTATAAACATGGGACCGAAGTCCATAACATAAACTTGGGACCAAAGTCCAACTTTGAGCTCAACACTTTCTCTGCGGATATATCCTGCGAACTTGTCCGCTACACGCATCATGAGGCCTTTACATATTTTTTTTTTTAAAAATCCATTTTCATGTAGATGTTTCATGCGTTATCATAACATGCATATTTATAATAACTTCTCATAAATGACTGACATGCAATTAACGAAGCAATATGCACGGTAGGGCAGCATTCATGCAAGACAACATCAAACTCTTGCATGTTCACAATAAAGCATCATTCCCAAGGAAAGATAGGGTGATACAAAACCCTATTTCAGATTCAATAGGTATACATGTAAATCATGGAATAACTTACTAGCAAAGGGAAATAACTTGTAAAATAGGAAAATAACTTGCAATAACAAGAGTTAGAAAATAGAACTTGTAATTTAAAACATAACTTGAGAAAAGAAGAACTGAACTTGTAAAATAGGAGAAGCACGTGCAATTTAAAAGATCAGGAACTAAGAGCTTGCATATTAATAAGAAAACTGAGATCTTGCCTCTTAAATGGAACAAAGAGGAAGAATAACTTGCCTTAATAGGAATAAGAACTTGCAAATTAAAAACATGAACTTGAGAAGAGGGAGAAATTGAACTTATAGGATAGGAATAAGAACTTGTAAAGACTAGGAAGAGAACTTGCCTTAATTATTTTCCTTAACTTTTGCAGCGTACCGGGGTCGTTGGTGACTCAACAGAATCCCAAACCACCAAAAATCCACCTTCTCTCCCTCCCCCAAAATTCCCCTTCACTCAAGCATCAATGCCCTATTTATAGGCCAAGGGGGTAAGAGAGAGGGTAGGGCACATGGGAGAAATTTTACATTTTTTTTTTTACCAAAAATTTAAGCTGGACGCGTGGCTTCAGGAGGCAGCCACATGGACGCACAGCAGGGCCGCGTAGGGCCCTGCGTGGTGTGCTCGGCCGCACCTGCCCGTGCGCGCACCCGCCTAGGCTTGGCTACTAGGAAATTTCTTTTTTTTAAAAAAAAAAACACCATAAAATAATTATAACCTCAAATAATTATTTTTTAATCCCCAAAAACATACAAAATTTAATATTTTCCATTAATCTCCATAAAACCTCACATAACTCAATAAATTACCCTAAAGATAAATTAATTATTTTACTTAAATCCTCAAATCACTTCAAATGCCGAAATTAAAAATTGCCAATTATCTCAAATTTTGAGATGTTATAGGTAAAATGGGAATTTTCATAATGGAATGAATAAAGAAAAGAGAAAAGAAATGAAAAATGAAGCAAATTACCAAAAGGGACATGGATATTTGATTGTGTATGTGAGCATTAATGAGGGATAAAATTAGAATTTGGAAGAAGGGGTGGTTGGAGAATAAACACATTCTCCCTTATGCCTCTCTTTTCCTTCCAACTTCCTTTTCTCTCCATCTCCTTGCTCTTTCTCGGGAGATCTTCTTCTTCTTCTTCTTCTTTGCTTTTTTTTTTTCTTCCATTTATTTTCTTAGCTTAGAGTTCAAGTGAAGGTTGCAGCTAGGAGTTTTCTTCTTCCTCTTGGATTTTCTTCATCAAGGCAAGTTCTTCTTGCACCCTCCTTTATTTGGTTGTGCAAGCTTTTTCTTGAATCTTTCTTTTCATTTGATGCAAGATTTTATCTTCTTCATGGCGTTGAACCCTCATTCGGTTAAATGGATTTTTCTCTCCATTGTTTATAAATATTGTATAGTTATTTTGTAAATTGAATAGTTTTGTTGAGAGTCTTGTTGGGGTTTGTTCACCCCATTTTTACTTTAAGGAATGGCATTTGTGGGTTGCGAAGCTACGTGGTAGTTGTTTTGGGAGTTTGTTGTTCATAGGTTTTCAGTTTCATGTGAGTTTAGTCAATTTTTTGGGCTCTATATTTCGAAACATGCCTAAACAAAAACTTATGTTTCAAAATATATACACTCTATATTTTGAAACATGCCCAAACATAAACTTATACTTCGAAACATGCCCTCTATACTTCGAACATGCCCAACAAAAACTTACGTTGTGCACCTTGCACTCTTTAAACCATAACTTATTGCCTCGATATCGGAATTAAGATTCGTTTTTTTTTTTTTTTTTTTGTGACCCTAACTCGATGAGCTTAGATTTGGTATAGGATTTGATCCATTTGGGCAACTATTGAGCCTGTGGAATTCTATGAAAATGCATGCTTGATTCGTTCAACCTTAAATTTTGGAATTGAATACTTCTACCTTGACCCGATTACCAATATTATCAAATAATTACACTTAATTGATGTGGTGAAACTATTTAAATGTTGAATTGTGTGAAATAGCCAAGAATCTTAACAGGAAAAAATTAAGGGTGTGTGAATGTCACTTGTTTTAACTTTGTTTGTGGCTGCATCGCATTACATTGGGTTACTATATTGCTTCGCATTATAATGTTGGGCCATGGGTTACATTCACTAGGGGGTCATGCTTTGTATGTGTTGGGAGCATGAGCATTGGCATGACATGGTTGGCCTATGAGTGCTAATTTGTGTATGTTAGGCGCTCATATGCATTAAAGCATTCATGTCTGCAAATTCCTAGGTAGTCGTAGCATGGCTTGATGCTTGGCTTATGGGGGTTTTACCATCACGTTAATGCTGTAAGAGCCATTGTATTCCTTATATGCTACATTGCATTGTAGTAATTGTAACACCCTGCCTTACAAGGGTGTGTCACTTATAAGGAAATTCTCAAGAATCTTTTTTTTTTTTTTAAAGTTTGTCACACGCGGCGCCATGGATACAATCTTCACATGTAGATGAAAACCTTGAGAATTCGAGTCTTACTCATTTAACTAACAAGATCAAAGGACTTAAAACTAAACGAGATATAAAACAACACAGCGGAATAAATACAACAAAATGTCGTGGCCTACCACGATTTTCATACTAGTCAAACCTACGTCGAAATACAAGTTACAATATTACAAAATGATATCAGTAGTATCATATAACCGTTCGTACATATATCAAAAATAACTTCTGATATCTTCAAAATGGTAATAACGACTATTGACTAAACACCGTCGGCCCCACCAACCATTTCTTCGACCTCGTAGCAATCATTGGCTGGAATGTTGAATGTATGGCACACACCAAGAGGAGGTGAATTGGTATAATTAAAAATCTTGATAGAACTTGAAAACTTTTTAACCCAATTCACCCCCCTCTTGGTGTGTGCCATAGCACCTCCTCTCGATCTAATAATTGGTATCAAAGCCTAACTCCTTAATTCAAGGTCTAACAACCCGAGGAGGGATCCATGGCTATAAAGGAAGATTATCCTATTAATGTGGCACCTTATTTTGATGGCTCATTCTATGATTTTTGGAGAAAAAGAATTTGTGTATTCATGACATCCATCGATTGTTATTTGTGGTATATAGTTGAAAAGGGTTTTGTTTTAAAACCAAAGATGGAATGGGATGATCATGATAAAATGAATCTTTCTTTAAATATTAGAGCTATGCATATTTTACAACATGCCCTAAGTGATGATATTTATGTTAAATTTTCTAAATGCTCCAATGCTAAAGACATTCTAAACACTCTTGATTCATTATATCTTTCTAACAAATGTTGTGAGCAAGTTGATGAAAATTCACAGGTTGAAAATTTATTGAATCATCAACAAATAGAGGAGAAAGGAAGTTCCTGTACCTCTAGTGAAGAAAGATCAAACATGTGTTTCATGGTAAATGAAGAAGATGAGGTAACCTCTACTTCTACTCTTGTTATTGATATTGATCATGAGTCTAGTTCTTTGAATGCTAAAAATAATGACCATGATGCTTTTACAAATAAAGAGTTATTGAATGCTTTAAATGATTTATATGTCAATTTTGAAAAGCTATGTTTGAAAAATAAAACTGTTCAAAAGAAATTAAATCTACTATCAAATGAATTGGAAGTATTGAGATCAAATAATGAATATTTTCTTGCTTCCAATAAAGAATTTTCAAAGGAAAATGCTTTGGAAGAATTTGAATTGAAATCCTCAAATAGTGCATTAAATGAGAAATCCAGTTTAAAAGAGGAGATCTCAAACTCTTATGATCATGAAAAAAGTGTTGAAATTTTTCATAGTCCAAGAGTAAAAGTCAAAAGCTCACATTTACACACCTATCATGAAATTAAATGTTTTTACTGTTGTAAATTAGGTCACATTACATACAATTGCCCTTTAAAAAGGAAATCATATTATGGACCTAAAATGAAATGGATTCCTAAGGAAACTATGCATTCTAGTATTTCTCGTTCTAATCCTCAAGAATCCAAGCAAGTTTTGATACCAAAAAACTCTCATGTTAATCGGAATGTGGATAAGGATAAAAAGAAAACTATTTTCATAAAGAGGAAACAAAAGTCCTTTGCTTCACATCCTAGCTATTGGTATCATTTTAGAAACAAAGGCTTCAAAAGAAAAAATGCACATAGGTTGAAACAAATTTGGGTTCCTAAGGAGGAGCTTTATGCTAACAATGGTGATCCCAAGATGGTTTGGGCACCAAAGACTTGTGGATAGTTACTTTTGCAGGTTGCTTGTCATCCAAATATATCACAAAGAAAAATCTTTATGGATGAACCAAGCATGAAGGAAAAAGGAAGTTAACAAGAAGATCACTCCTTATTTTACCAACCAGGTGTAAGAAAGATTTTATTAATTAAAATCTTGGTGGTACATTTCTATCCCTAAATTCTCTATGTTTAATAATTTTGATGATTTTGAATTATAAGTGTGCCATTATGATTTTGTTGAAAATTTCTATTCATAATGTCAAATATATTGGTTTCTCAAAATTAAGGGATATTTATAGTGTTTTGATATAGGCAGTGACTAAGGGGGAGAATAAAATTTGTTTCCCTAAATTTTGTGCTAGAAAATATTGTCTTGATAAATGGTCTTACGCTCAACCTAATTAGCATATGTTAATCATGTGACAAAAGATATCAAATATGCTTTAATGCTAATTCATGTGAAGTATCTTGTCACAAAGCAAATGAAATGAAGATCATAGAAAATAGGATAGAAATTGTGCATAGACTTATTCTCATCTAGTATAAGAGAGATGCCTAGTATCATTCATCTCCCATCTATTTATCTATGGCATAATGAACTAAGTCATGCAAATATGAATATGCTTCTATAATCTATCCAAATGTGATTTTGTTGAAAGATTGCCTAAGCTTAAATATTGAAAAGACCACAATTGTGATGCATGAATGAAAGACAAATAAATAAATATATTATTTAAGCCTAACAATAGTCACAATCTCTAGGTCTCTAACTTCACTTTATTTAGATATTTTTGGTCCTATGAGAATACTAAACTTAGGTGAAAAATAATATGTGCAAGTTATTATGAATGATTACTCTAGGTTCACTTGATAATATTTCTTGCATCTAAGAGTGAAAACATTTAGCCCATTTGAAATATTTTCAAAAGATAAAAGAATGTGTATTTCAAAAATTAGAAAGTGAACATGGGGATATTTTGAAATGAACAATTCAAGCACTATTGTGAAGAAAAATGATATTGGTCATAATTTTCTAGTGCTAGAACAAAATGAGGTAGTTGAAAAGAAAAATAGATCTTTACAATAAATGGCTAAGAATTGTGCTATGTGACAAAATTCCTTTTTAGTCTAAGCCATTAACACCTCATGCTATATGTTGAATAGGATTTCTATAAAGCCTATCTTAAAGAAAACCCCTATGAGTTATAAACCAAATATTCCATATTTTCATGTTTTTGATAGTACATGTTTTATCCTTAATAGTGGTAAAAACTCTTTAGGAAATATTTGATGTTTAGAGTGATGAAAGAATTTTCTTAAGATATTCTACTCAAAGTTAAGCATATAGAGTATTTAATAATAGAACTCTAACAGTAGAAGAATCTATTCTAGTTATAGTTAATTATGTGAGGGTTGAAGTTCCAAAACCCAAGGAAGGTGGTGATAAAGAATTAGGATAAAGATTTGAAAATTTCTCATTAGATCAAAAGAATCAAATTTATCAAATGATATTATGAAGAAAATGTAGCTCGTTAAAATAGAAAATCATCATTTTCAAGAGAGAAAATATGTAGATTGTCCTTTCTCAAATAGAACCTAAAAATATTAAGGAAGCTCTAAGGATGAAAATTAGTTTATGGCTATGCAAGAAGGGCTAAATAAATTTGAAAGAAGTGGCGTATGCAATTGGTTCCAAGACCTAAAGATCACCCAACCATATGAACCAAATGATTGTTTAGAATCAAAATGGATAAAAAAGGAATAGAGCTAGATTAGTAGCTTAAGGGTATAGTCAAGAAAAAGGAAAAGATCATGATGAAACCTAGGTTCCCGTAGCAAGTCTAGAATCCATAAGAATGTTGATGGCATTAGCATGCCACAAATCCTTTAAGCTCATCAAGAGAATGTCAAGCGTGTCTTTAAGTGGTTATAAATGAGGAAGTGTATGCGGAACAAACTCCCAATCTTAAGAATCCTCAATATGAGAATTATGTGCTCAAACTCTCCAAGGCACTATATTGTTGAAAACAAGCCCCTAAGTCATGACATGAAAGTCCTAACAAGTTTATTCTAGAGGAAGAATCTAAAAGAGATAAAATAGATATAACATTACTCTAAGCCTCATAGCAAGGACATTTTATGAATCTACAAATAATCTATGTAGATAACATTTTTTTTTTTCAAATCCTCAAATAAATCCCTATGGAATCAAAGTTGTTAATCTAATGCAAAGGGAATTTGCGATAAGTATAGTATAAAGAAGATGAAGGGATCCTTATGTATAAGCAAAAAATTACATATTCTTAAGAAATTTAATATTTTTGAAAAGTTGCATCTCAAAAGAATAGTACATCAAGCCTAACCAAATATGGGATATGCAAAATGGTGGAAAATAAGCTATATAGAAATATGATTGGACCATTGCTATATTTGATAGTTAGTAGGATGAGCATCATGTTTGGTATTTGCCTATATGTTAGATTTTAATCCAATCCTAAGAAATCCCATCTTGGAGGCAAAATAGCTAAAAAGAACACTAGTGATCCATGACAAGTTATAAGAAATTTCCTAGTGTCTTTGTTTAGAAGGAAGTGAATTTCCATTCCATTCTCTTTCACTAAAAGTGATTATATAGTTGCTCGAATCCTATGGATGGAACAAAAAGACTATGGCATAAATCCCTACAATATTCCAAATCAAATGTGCCAATACAAATGCTATAGCCCTAGCAATAATTCAAGGAATCTTGCTCAAAAAGAAAATATCAATTGGTATCATGTCCAAATCTAAGGGCTTCGCCGTTAATCTCTTAGATCTCAAAAAATTGATAAAGGAGATCCTTCCATTGGACTTTTGGGAGAACCCTCAAGCAAGTATGACTATTATGTCAAATTTACTCCCCCTCCAAAATCCTCAGTTCCTATCATCCCTACTGGATGGGATACAGATTCTGATGATGAACTACCACCACCGCCACCACCCAAACCCCAAACCCCTAAAAAACCTTCCAAGTCACCTTCTCAACAATGGAAACCCAAACCATCTCCTATCCCCATTTTACCACTCACCTGCCCTACCCTTGCTATGGCACAACCTGATTACCCTTCCTCCTCCACTTATCACCAAAACTTTCCTCCTCTTGAACCCCGAGAAGACACTTCCCAGCATATTTCTTATGCCTGGAAAGTTCGGAACCCCAACATTGTCCACTCTGACGGAACCCCAACCAAAGCCTCTCCAGAAGAACAAGTCTTAAACTGGCAATCCCAAAATGTTGTTTCCCAAAACACCATGTTAACCAAAATTGCCCAATCTCAGTCCCCTTTGGAAACCAAGCTTGATAAAGTCCTTCCTGCTGTTCTCAACCCTTTACAGCAAATGGAAAAAAGGATGAATGATCTCCAACTGGAAATCACCCAGATGAAACTTGATCGCCAAAATTTTTACCAGCAAGAGCAAGAGCTTAAACGACTCCGTCAGAATTACCCTCTTGCCGTAGAAATGGCCAAACAATCTCAAAGGTATCAAGGATCTTCCACTTCTGGTCCCCCTAAAGGATATCTTAATTATTAGCGCGACAAGTCCCACTATGAAGCAGATGTCCAGGCAATTAAAGGTCTCTATGGAGACTCTACCAAATTCACCCCACCTAAACCAAAACGACCAATCCAAAAACCACTTCCTACTTCCTCACAGCCTATCTCATCCCACAAAACCCCTCAAATGATGACTCGTCCCCTTTCTCCTTTTCCTACTGATTCTGAACCAACAGATACCTCAGAAGATGAGACACCCCTTGTCTTTGCTACTGAAGGATCTACTGCTGCTCCAACCCTCAGCCCGAATACTTTTGGTTATCAAACCAACCCTAACCTTGATGATTATGAACCATCCCTCCACCCCAGTACCCCCCCTGCCTCCCCTCCTCCTCACCATACTGCTGAAACTGCCCATTCTACCTCCCTTGACCTCATTCCCTCTTCCTTGCCTTCCCACCCTTGTTTCACCCTTGATGATATTCCCCCTTCCCGTTGGTATTCTCGCATCCAGGAATTTCAAGCCTGGTGTGTTGCTGAAAGTGAATATGGGTGTAACCTTCACGTAACCAAACTGGGGGCATATGAGCAGGGAGCTCGAGATTTACAAAGTGTTCCTGTTGTTGGGAAGGGATAAGGCAATGGTCAAACTTGGTAGCTTGGATATATTCTTTGACTTGGGATTTGGGAGTTGAAGGCGAAATAAGGGTTTTCATCTTTCGAACAAGGGATGTAGAAGGGGTTCTGGTAAAGACAGAATATGGATTTACAAGAGGGATTTCTGTAGGTGGAATCCGAGAATCATCTGGGAGGTAGTTGAGTTCATAGAGAGAATCGATCTGGGAGGAAGTAGAAGTGTGGGAGGAAGAAGCGATAGAATTAGATCGGGTCAAAGGCGGTGGTAAGAGATTCATTGTAGAAAAGTGTTTCTGGGTTCAGACTCTTCTTCTTGCGAGCAAATGTTCAATCTTGAGAATTGAGGAATAACGGAGATAAGGATTGTACGAGGCGTTGTATCTAGATCCACTGTGTATGGTTAACACACTTTGTGCCAGTAGCACGCAGGTTCTAGTTTCCAGCCAAATATACTTTCCAAATTTCCGGGTAGGCTCTGATACCAGAATACGCCGGAGACAGGACGATGCACAAGGTATGACTGGGCAAATCGGGCTTCTGGACAGCACCCTGGCCTGATACAGCCCCTCGTCGAGCCCTGTCCTTTTATGTGCAAGGTCACCCCCGGTATATCGGATCATAGCAGTTTGCACAGGAAGCGTTCTGATGCAGAGGGTCCTCCGAGGAGGCAACTGCAGAGCATACTTGCCAATGTACAGTGTTCAAGATAAAAACATGGCTATGCAAGAATAGAAGTGAGAAACCAGAAACAGAAAGAGAGCTTAGGGATTCATGGAGAGAAAAGCGAAGTGTTATTTCAGAGGGAAGGCTTTCATATCTTACAATGGATGCAAGGCTTCCTTTTATAGACAAGGAAAAGCCAGAAACATACACACGACAAGAGCATCTGGTGCTCTGACAAGCATAAAGAAAATACATAATAAGCCAAACTACTTTCGGCTAAAGCACACAAGACAAGCCAAAACTACTTTCGGCTAAAAGTAAAAAGTCACACAGATAGGGTCACATGCGGGAAGGCATGCGTCTGGCAAAGTGGAGTGATGTCATGGCTGGCGTGGCTTGAGATGCTTGGGCCAGCTTGTGGGCTGTCAAGGTGTACTGAGATTGCATTCTGGGCCGGACTCATCTGAATCATAGGGGTCAGAAGGCATACCGAGCCGTTTCCACCAGGGGTCTTCATTGTAATCTTGGGCTGGTTCTGCTTGTTGGGCCGAGCCGCTGCTTTGGGCTTCATCAGGTACTGCTATGGATGCAAGGTATTCTGATTGGGCTTTTTCGATTTTCCTTGTGTATCGGGGAGGAAACTGTTCCCATGGGGCATCTTCTTCAATGCTGGGCCAGATCTGCGGGGGAATGGTGTTGTTGAGGATGGAGAGCTGGCGTTGGAGTTCTCTGAATTCTTTGGGGTGACTCTGCCATTCAGAATGGAGGTTAAAGGGAAAGAAGGCATAGTCTTGGAAGGTGGAGGTATATCTGGATGATTGTGCAGTGGGAACATCAGTAGCGAACCATTTGGTGTGGGTGAAGAGGAGAATGATGTACCATTTTTGGGGAGAGGTTTGAAGGCTTTGGTTTCTTAGGGAAATGCTAGAGAAGTATTGTTGCCAATATGAAAGGGGATGAAACCATTCAAGGAACCGGGTAGTGTAGGTGTTGAGTCTGCGGGTAGGTTGGAGACAATGTTGCCAGGTGTTGATGTGGAATTGTATGGCGATGGTGTATTGATCCAAGAGGTACCAGAGAAACCATAGGAGGTATTCTGGGAATTCACTATGAGGCAGGAGGTTGAAGAGGGTATAAAAGGGGTATTCGGGATGTACTCCAAGTCCACCGAGGTGATGAGAACCGTAGGAACGGATGATTTCAAGTTGGTAGTGGAGCATCAATCTGGGGATTTCTTCTGGGTTGTTAAACACTCGGGGCCATTCAGGAGGGAAAGATGGTGGAGGTTGGAACATGGCAATGATGGGTATCTGGAGGGGAAATATGGGGTTCGGCTTAAGAAGTCGGCTAGAATGTTTTTCTTGCCAGGGATGTGTTTGATAGTAAATGAGTATCGAGAGAACCATTCTTGCCATCGGAGGAGAAGGGGAGGGGGAAGGTCTTTTTGCTTGAATTGTAACATGCGGGGGAAAGCAGCCATATCCATCTGAATTTGAAAATGGTGGTTGACAAGGTGTATCTGGAATTTCTGGATGCCTTTTTTGACAGCGAGGATTTCTTTAAAAGTGGAGTGGTAGTGAAGTTCACTGTCTTTGAAAGCACCACTCTTGTATCCACAAATGAAAGTGTGGCCATTTTTTTCTTCAAGGAGAATGGCGGACCAATAGTGATCACTAGCATCAGTTTGGAGGATGCGGGTTCCATCAGAAGGGATGTGTAATGGGGGCAAGGTAGGGACAATGGTTTTGAGCTTTCGGATGGCTTGGGTATGGGTAGAGTTCCAGGGAGGAGGGTCTTTCTTTAAGAGGTGTTGGAGGGGATGAATGGTGTGGGTTAGGTTTGGGACAAAGTCAGCTATATAGTTGACAATGCCAAGGAATTGCTGGACCTGAGTTTTGGTGAGGTTGGAATCAGGGAAGTTGAGTAATTCTTGGGCAATGTGAGGTTGGAGGGAGACTTGTCCATCAGAAATGGTAAGATCGAGGAAATCAATGGTTGGGACAGCAAGGGTCATTTTTTTGGTGGAGAGCATAATACCATATTGGGTGAGAATGGAATGGAATTGGTGCAGGAGGGTCAAATGGTCAGTTAAGGTGGAGGAGAAAAGGAGAATGTCATCAATGTAAATGAGGGCATTGGAAAGAATGGGTTGGAAAATGCGAGTCATGGCTTTTTGGAAAAGGGAAGGGGAGGTTTTGAGTCCGAAAGGCATAACAGTCCATTAGTAATGGAAGTTGGGGATGCAGAAGGCAGTTTTGAATCGTTCATCGGGATGGATGCCGAGTTGCCAAAAACCAGCTTTAAGGTCAAACTTAGAGAAGATTTTGGCGTTGGTTAATCGGGCAAAGAGATCAGGTTTGGTAGGAAGGGGGAACTTGTTATCGGCTAGGAAATGGTTTAGAGGTTGGTAGTTGATAACGAGGCGAAGTTTTTCTCTAGTTTGCTCTGCTCGTTTGTTGACATAGAATGCCTGGCACGCCCACTGGGAAGTGGTGTCTTCAATGAGGTGTTCTTGTTTGAGTTGGTTGAGTTCTTGGACAGCTAAATGGTAGTGTTCAGGGTTCATTCCGGAGTGGGTGGCTTTGGTAGGGTTAATGTCTTCATTTTTCTTGAAAGGAAAAGAGATGAAGAAATCAGGGTTTTGCCAAAGGGGTTTGGAGCATTTGGTAAGGAACTCAGAATGGGTGTCAGCACAGCAATCTTTGAGAAGGAGGGTTTGGATGGTGGATAGTTCAGTAAGGCTGAAAAGGTTATGAGGGGATACAAAAGGAAGGAAGGATCCTTTGTATAGAAGACCTTTATCAAGGGGCTTGATTTGGGTTTTCCATAATTGGCTGATGATATCCCATCCAAGGATGAGATCTTTTCCTGGGAGAGTGGAGCCAAGGAATTTATGTTTGATTCGAAGTCCGGGGAAGAACTGGAGGTAAACAGGTTTGCTTTTTTGTTCAATGGCAAAGGTTTCTCCATTGGCAGCTTGGAAGTATTGGGTATGAGGTTTCCAAAAGGAAGAGTGTAAGACTGCGGGGTTAAGGATTGAGGTGGCAGCGCCAGTATCAAAAAGAGCGATAACAGCGCGAGGTTGAGAGTATTTTTCTGGGTAAACATGGAGTTTAAGGAAAGGGGCGGGTAGCACGGCTTGGATGGAGGTGACTTCATAGTGGAGAGAATCAGTGTCAGAGAAAGAATCAACATCAGAGGCATAGGAGATGCCAAAAATGACTTGAGGATTGTCTTCATCAGTTTCTGAGAAAAGTGATTCTAGATCATTGTCTTTGAGGGAAAGATTGGTGACCATTTGGACATGGGAAAGAACTTTCTTTGCTTTGTTGCGAGGACAGTTTTTGGCAAAATGTCTGGGTTTTCTACAGATAAAACATCTGTTTCCTTTGTTTTGGCCTTTCTGGAACTTTCGCTTGAAGAAGCATTTTTTGACAGGAAATTTAGGCCTGTGTTGAGATTTGTTCTTTTGCTTGGGAGTATGGGAGCGGATTTTCCGAAAATGGCGAGAGCGATGACCATAACAGTCACAAGATTTTTCTTTGCATTTGATCTGCAAGTCTGTTCTGTTGCAGGCTGTGGCAAGCTTTGTGCTCATAGCTTTGATGTCTTCATGGGCTTGCTGTTGAGAGCAAAACTGTTCCACTGTTTTCAATACTCGTTGATGGAGTTCACCAAGAGAGATGGTAAGAGTGAAAGATCCTTATGCTCAATTTGTCGGGAAACTTCCTGACCAAGGGGAACTGGGATGGAGTTGAGGAATTACTGTTTAAGATTTGGATCATTCATGCCGCCGAGGGCGTAAAAGCGTCGGGCAATTTCTCGAAAATGCTTGTTGAGATCTCTTGGATGGAAGGAACAACATTTCAGTTGGAAGTACTCT
The DNA here is from genome assembly GCF_014633365.1 of Diospyros lotus. Classification (NCBI taxonomy): domain Eukaryota; kingdom Viridiplantae; phylum Streptophyta; class Magnoliopsida; order Ericales; family Ebenaceae; genus Diospyros; species Diospyros lotus. Next base: position 15,214,600 of record NC_068350.1, read on the forward strand.
CTTCGAGCCATATCAGTAACATGAGCTGGTTGACCGAGAAACTCGGTATGGATGTGTACAATACATCGTTCAATAGAGGACTCAGTAAGGATGAGTTGTTTGAGAAAATCATCAAGTTTATCCCACCAGTCTCTAAGGATGCCAACAGTACGGGCAATGAACTGGGAAAAAATAGAAGGGACTGAAGCATCAGGCTTCTGCATTTCAGCAACACACCAGGCTTGAAATTCCTGGATGCGAGAATACCAACGGGAAGGGGGAATATCATCAAGGGTGAAACAAGGGTGGGAAGGCAAGGAAGAGGGAATGAGGTCAAGGGAGGTAGAATGGGCAGTTTCCGCAGTATTGTGAGGAGGAGGGGAGGCAGGAGGGGTACTGGGGTGGAGGGATGGTTCATAATCATCAAGGTTAGGGTTGGTTTGATAATCAAAAGTATTCGGGCTGAGGGTTGGAGCAGCAGTAGATCCTTCAGTAGCAAAGACAAGGGGTGTCTCATCTTCTAAGGTATCTGTTGGTTCAGAATCAGTAGGAAAAGGAGAAAGGGGACGAGTCATCATTTGAGGGGTTTTGTGGGATGAGGTAGGCTGTGAGGAAGTAGGAAGTGGTTTTTGGATTGGTCGTTTTGGTTTAGGTGGGGTGAATTTGGTAGTCTCCATAGAGACCTTTAATTGCCTGGACATCTGCTTCATAGTGGGACTTGACGCGCCAATAATTAAGATATCCTTTAGGGGGACCAGAAGTGGAAGATCCTTGATACCTTTGAGATTGTTTGGCCATTTCTACGGCAAGAGGGTAATTCTGACGGAGTCGTTTAAGCTCTTGCTCTTGCTGGTAAAAATTTTGGTGATCAAGTTTCATCTGGGTGATTTCCAGTTGGAGATCATTCATCCTTTTTTCCATTTGCTGTAAAGGGTTGAGAACAGCAGGAAGGACTTTATCAAGCTTGGTTTCCAAACGGGACTGAGATTGGGAAATTTTGGTTAACATGGTGTTTTGGGAAACAGCATTTTGGGATTGCCAATTTAAGACTTGTTCTACTGGAGAGGCTTTGGTTGGGGTTCCGTCAGAGCTGACAATGTTGGGGTTCCGAACTTTCCAGGCATAAGAAATATGCTGGGAAGTGTCTTCTCGGGGTTCAAAAGGAGGAAAGTTTTGGTGATAAGTGGAGGAGGAAGGGTAATCAGGTTGTGCCATAGCAAGGGTAGGGCAGGTGAGTGGTAAAATGGGGATAGGAGATGGTTTGGGTTTCCATTGTTGAGAAGGTGACTTGGAAGGCTTTTTAGGGGTTTGGGGTTTGGGTGGTGGCGGTGGTAGTAGTTCATCATCAGAATCTGTATCCCATCCAGTAGGGATGATAGGAACTGAGGATTTTGGAGGGGGAGTAAATTTGACATAATAGTCATACTTGCCTGAGGGTTCTCCCAAAAGTCCAATGGAAGGATCTCATTTGTCATATCGGTCCTTAAAAGATGATCGGTGTGGTTTGCAAGTCTGCCGAGAAGATGTGGGTTGAGCTATGGGCATGGTCCTGTTTCTGTAAATGCTCTGGAGGGTAGATCTGGTAAGATCTGCTGTTTCAGAAGCATGTAGCTCAGTCAAGCAGGAATCACATCCACACTCTTCAGGGTCAATTTCAAGACCGTCGGGGAGAATGATATGGTGCCTCTCTTTTACCCATCGAGGAATAGAAGATCCGTCAGCACGGAATTGCAATATTTCTTTAGATCCAGTTTGATCTGCATGATAGTCGTCAACTGGTTGGATAGCAAACTGGGTAGAGAAACAAGATGGAGATGCAGCCTCTTTGGCTCTTTGGAATGTGATTTCAACAGTGCCATCAGATCTGGTACTGTAAGTTGGATCCGAAGATTGGATTGGTTCTGCATTTCGGCCTCCTTGGTGATATTTTTCATAGTCGGTGACCCATGCATCTGGAAGGATTTTGACAAGTTCGTAGCGAGACAACTGTCTGGGGACATGGATGCAGCTGGGGACCTGGTTAGAATCAACCTGAAGAAGGAGTGCATCTGATTGATTGTGGGGGAGGGCAAGGTCCAAAGCGTGGTTCTGGACTCTGTAAGCCATCTAGTAATGAAGTGTAGCATCATACGTGGGGACGCTGGGTTTTGCTCCAGCGATCTGGATCTGGACTTTGAAAGTGTGAAGCAACTGGGGATCACAAATAGGCATGTTAAAGTTGGGGAAAAGGGTAACAAAGATGGTGCCTGAGTTGAGAGTGGTCTCAACCGTACCGATGCAGGCATGTTGGTAAGTGGCAAATCGAGAATCAAGAAGAGCAATTCTCGAAGTAGTTGGTAAGCCTTTGCGGCCATGAAAGGTGAGAGCGAGGCGGATACATCCAAAGTGAATATGGGTGTAACCTTCACGTAACCAAACTAGGGGCATATGAGCAGGGAGCTCTAGATTTACAAAGTGTTCCTGTTGTTGGGAAGGGATAAGGCATTGGTCAAACTTGGTAGCTTGGATATATTCTTTGACTTGGGATTTGGGAGTTGAAGGAGAAATAAGGGTTTTCATCTTTCGAACAAGGGATGTAGAAGGGGTTCTGGTAAAGGCAGAATATGGATTTACAAGAGGGATTTCTGTAGGTGGAATCCGAGAATCATCTGGGAGGTAGTTGAGTTCATAGAGAGAATCGATCTGGGAGGGAGTAGAAGTGCGGGAGGAAGAAGCGATAGAATCAGATCGGGTCAAAGGCGGTGGTAAGAGATTCATTGTAGAAAAGTGTTTCTGGGTTCAGACTCTTCTTATTGCGAGCAAATGTTCAATCTTGAGAATTGAGGAATAACGGAGATAAGGATTGTACGAGGCGTTATATCTAGATCCACTGTGTATGGTTAACACATTTTGTGCCAGTAACACGCGGGTTCTAGTTTCCAGCCAAATATACTTTCCAAATTTCCGGGTAGGCTCTGAAACTAGAACCTGCATGGTGCAAACTGGTATCAGAGCCTACCCGGAAATTTGGAAAGTATATTTGGCTGGAAACTAGAACCTGCGTGCTACTGGCACAAAATGTGTTAACCATACACAGTGGATCTAGATACAACGCCTCGTACAATCCTTATCTCCGTTATTCCTCAATTCTCAAGATTGAACATTTGCTCGCAAGAAGAAGAGTCTGGACCCAGAAACACTTTTCTACAATGAATCTCTTACCACCGCCTTTGACCCGATCTGATTCTATCGCTTCTTCCTCTTGCACTTCTACTTCCTCCCAGATCGATTCTCTCTATGAACTCAACTACCTCCCAGATGATTCTCGGATTCCACCTACAGAAATCCCTCTTGTAAATCCATATTCTGCCTTTACCAGAACCCCTTCTACATCCCTTGTTCGAAAGATGAAAACCCTTATTTCGCCTTCAACTCCCAAATCCCAAGTCAAAGAATATATCCAAGCTACCAAGTTTGACCACTGCCTTATCCCTTCCCAACAACAGGAACACTTTGTAAATCTCGAGCTCCCTGCTCATATGCCCCCAGTTTGGTTACCTGAAGGTTACACCCATATTCACTTTGGATGTATCCGCCTCGCTCTCACCTTTCATGGCCGCAAAGGCTTACCAACTACTTCGAGAATTGCTCTTCTTGATTCTCGATTTGCCACTTACCAACATGCCTGCATCGGTACGGTTGAGACCACTCTCAACTCAGGCACCATCTTTGTTACCCTTTTCCCCAACTTTAACATGCCTATTTGTGATCCCCAGTTGCTTCACACTTTCAAAGTCCAGATCCAGATCGCTAGAGCAAAACCCAGCGTCCCCACGTATGATGCTACACTTCATTACCAGATGGCTTACAGAGTCTAGAACCATGCTTTGGACCTTGCCCTCCCCCACAATCAATCAGATGCACTCCTTCTTCAGGTTGATTCTAACCAGGTCCCCAGCTGCATCCATGTCCCCAGACAGTTGTCTCGCTACGAACTTGTCAAAATCCTTCCAGATGCATGGGTCACCGACTATGAAAAATATCACCAAGGAGGCCGAAATGCAGAACCAATCCAATCTTCGGATCTAACTTACAGTACCAGATCTGATGGCACTGTTGAAATCACATTCCAAAGAGCCAAAGAGGCTACATCTCCATCTTGTTTCTCTACCCAGTTTGCTATCCAACTAGTTAACGACTATCATGCAGATCAAACTGGATCTAAAGAAATATTGCAATTCCGTGCTGACGGATCTTCTATTCCTCGATGGGTAAAAGAGAGGCACCATATCATTCTCCCCAACGGTCTTGAAATTGACCTTGAAGAGTGTGGATGTGATTCCTGCTTGACTGAGCTACATGCTTCTGAAACAGCAGATCTTACCAGATCTACCCTCCAGAGCATTTACAGAAACAGGACCATGCCCATAGCTCAACCCACATCTTCCCGGCAGACTTGCAAACCACACCGATCATCTTTTAAGGACCGATATGACAAAGGAGATCCTTCCATTGGACTTTTGGGAGAACCCTCAGGCAAGTATGACTATTATGTCAAATTTACTCCCCCTCCAAAATCCTCAGTTCCTATCATCCCTACTGGATGGGATACAGATTCTGATGATGAACTACCACCACCGCTACCACCCAAACCCCAAACCCCTAAAAAACCTTCCAAGTCACCTTCTCAACAATGGAAACCCAAACCATCTCCTATCCCCATTTTACCACTCACCTGCCCTACCCTTGCTATGGCACAACCTGATTACCCTTCCTCCTCCACTCATCACCAAAACTTTCCTCCTCTTGAACCCCGAGAAGACACTTCCCAGCATATTTCTTATGCCTGGAAAGTTCGGAACCCCAACATTGTCCGCTCTGACGGAACCCCAACCAAGGCCTCTCCAGCAGAACAAGTCTTAAACTGGCAATCCCAAAATGCTGTTTCCCAAAACACTATGTTAACCAAAATTGCCCAATCTCAGTCCCATTTGGAAACCAAGCTTGATAAAGTCCTTCCTGCTGTTCTCAACCCTTTTACAGCAAATGGAAAAAAGGATGAATGATCTCCAACTGGAAATCACCCAGATGAAACTTGATCGCCAAAATTTTTACCAGCAAGAGCAAGAGCTTAAACGACTCCGTCAGAATTACCCTCTTGCCGTAGAAATGGCCAAACAATCTCAAAGGTATCAAGGATCTTCCACTTCTGGTCCCTCTAAAGGATATCTTAATTATTGGCGCGACAAGTCCCACTATGAAGCAGATGTCCAGGCAATTAAAGGTCTCTATGGAGACTCTACCAAATTCACCCCACCTAAACCAAAACGACCAATCCAAAAACCACTTCCTACTTCCTCACAGCCTACCTCATCCCACAAAACCCCTCAAATGATGACTCGTCCCCTTTCTCCTTTTCCTACTGATTCTGAACCAACAGATACCTCAGAAGATGAGACACCCCTTGTCTTTGCTACTGAAGGATCTACTGCTGCTCCAACCCTCAGCCCGAATACTTTTGGTTATCAAACCAACCCTATCCTTGATGATTATGAACCATCCCTCCACCCTAGTACCCCCTCTGACTCCCCTCCTTCTCACCATACTGCTGAAACTGCCCATTCTACCTCCCTTGACCTCATTCCCTCTTCCTTGCCTTCCCACCCTTGTTTCACCCTTGATGATATTCCCCCTTCCCGTTGGTATTCTCGCATCCAGGAATTTCAAGCCTGGTGTGTTGCCGAAATGCAGAAGCCTGATGCTTCAGTCCCCTCTGTTTTTTCCCAGTTCATTGCCCGTACTGTTGGCATCCTTAGAGACTGGTGGGATAAACTTGATGATTTTCTCAAATAACTCATCCTTACTGAGTCCTCTATTGAACGATGTATTGTACACATCCATACCGAGTTTCTCGATCAACCAGCTCATGTTACTGATATGGCTCTAAGAGAGTACTTCCAACTGAAATGTTATTCCTTCCATCCAAGAGATCTCAACAAGCATTTTCGAGAAATTGCCCGACGCTTTTACGCCCTCGGCGGCATGAATGATCCAAATCTTAAACAGCAATTGCTCAACTCCATCCCAGCTCCCCTTGGTCAGGAAGTTTCTGATCGGGGCTGTCGAACACCGATAGATTAGATGAATGATGATTCGGATTTGCAATAGGGGTGCAACCCAAAGTCGTCTCCCAACGAACCTCAAATGGATCTGTCAAAACAAGGCTAAACGGGGGGGAAAGTTTTTGATGAAAAACATAAAACAAAATAAGCAAGAACACAATAAATCGAGATGCAATCAGTTGCAAACCAACCTTCTATCCCAGTTTTCATCGCCTTCTCAATAAACAATTTGTTTAGTTTTAATCCTCAAATCGAAAATCAGAAAAATCCTTTAACAACCGCCAAAGATTGGAAAGAAAACCAATAAACAGATTTCAGAAACCTCTTAGTTCAATCTATCAGTTTTGATTCCCCTTATTGCACAGATTCGAGACTAATTGAAATACCATCCAAATAGGTTCTTCTTGCTTCCAGTTAAAGCCTCAACCGAGCACAAAAACCTTGGATTCTCAAACAAAGACAATGCATGCATTCATCCAACTGGTATCAACACATACACAGATTTAAGAGAGAACAGAAACAAGAGAACAATAAAGTTAAAACTAAAAAATAGATTTCCATTAAAACCAAAGACTCAAACCGGGAACAAGGATGGTATTGCAACTGATTACAGAATCCTTAGCCTTCCATCTTGACAAGAACAATGGAGAGAGGGAAAGTTGGCTACTGTTCACGCCCTTCAAAAGAATACTCCCCTTTTTTAATGGCCTCTTAAGGTGCTTAAGTAGAGCTTAAGGAGGAAACCCTAGGTTACTGCCACTTCACAGCCGATTTCGGATAGGTTAACGTGCGTTCTGGGCTTCGGCCTCTTCATAATAATTGTAGATCAGGAAGATTATATGAATTTGGGATTTTGAATCACTTGATTTGGATATCGGAAGCCCAAGATATGGCCTTTTAAAGAATCAGCATCTGTGCAGCTTTCCTAATTTGACCCAACTTCCTAGCCCCGACTTTAAAGTGCTGTTTGAAGGCCCAAACGAACTCGGATTTGGACAAACCATACCATTCCAGAAAGCCCAAGAAGTCCTCTACAGTATCTATGAAGACATCATCTTCATTCTGGAATTTTATCTTGGCCAAAATACTGAAGGAAGTGCAGGAGGTTAAATTTGCTAAAATTGCCCTTACTTCTCTATCTCCAATTTCCAAGATATCTCATTGCCATCAAGACGTCTCATGCCCCATCTCATGCTCCCATAGACCTAAACCTAGAAAAATAAAGTAAACTAGTGTGAAGCCCAATTCCTATAAAATAAAATGAAATAAAATCAAGATGAATAAAATGACACAACTAATGTGCAAAAAGACTAAATATGAGGGCTAAATAATATGAAAATATGTGCTCTATCAGTTTCCCGACAAATTGAGCATAAGGATCTTTCACTCTCTACCATCTCTCTTGGCGAACTCCATCAGCGAGTATTGAAAACAGTGGAACAGTTTTGCTCTCAACAGCAAGCCCATGAAGACATCAAAGCTATGAGCACAAAGCTTGCCACAGCCTGCAATAGAACAGACTTGCAGATCAAATGCAAAGAAAAATCTTGTGACTGTTATGGTCACCGCTCTCGCCATTTTCGGAAAATCCGCTCCCATACTCCCAAGCAAAAGAACAAATCTCAACACAGGCCTAAATTTCCTGTCAAAAAATGCTTCTTCAAGCGAAAGTTCCAGAAAGGCCAAAACAAAGGAAACAGATGTTTTATCTACAGAAAACCCGGACATTTTGCCAAAAACTGTCCCCGCAACAAAGCAAAGAAAGTTCTTTCCCATGTCCAAATGGTCACCAATCTTTCCCTCAAAGACAATGATCTAGAATCCCTTTTCTCAGAAACTGATGAAGACAATCCTCAAGTCATTTTTGGCATCTCCTATGCCTCTGATGATGATTCTTTCTTTGACACTGATTCTCTCCAGTATGAAGTCACCTCCATCCAAGCCGTGCTACCCGCCCCTTTCCTTAAACTCCATGTTTACCCAGAAAAATACTCTCAACCTCGCGCTGTTATCGCTCTTTTTGATACTGGCGCTGCCACCTCAATCCTTAACCCTGCAGTCTTACCCTCTTCCTTTTGGAAACCTCATACCCAATACTTCCAAGCTGCCAATGGAGAAACCTTTGCCATTGAACAAAAAAGCAAACCTGTTTACCTCCAGTTCTTCCCCGGACTTCGAATCAAACATAAATTCCTTGGCTCCACTCTCCCTGGAAAAGATCTCATCCTTGGATGGGATATCATTAGCCAATTATGGAAAACCCGAATCAAGCCCCTTGATAAAGGTCTTCTATACAAAGGATCCTTCCTTCCTTTTGTATCCCCTCACAACCTTTTCAGCCTTACTGAACTATCCACCATCCAAACCCTCCTTCTCAAAGATTGTTGTGCTGACACCCATTCTGAGTTCCTTACCAAATGCTCCAAACCCCTTTGGCAAAACCCTGATTTCTTCATCTCTCTTCCTTTCAAGAAAAATGAAGACATTAACCCTACCAAAGCCACCCACTCCGGAATGAACCCTGAACACTACCATTTAGCTATCCAAGAACTCAACCAACTCAAACAAGAACACCTCATTGAAGACACCACTTCCCAATGGGCGTGCCAGGAATTCTATGTCAACAAACGAGCAGAGAAAACCAGAGGAAAACTTCGCCTCGTTATCAACTACCAACCTCTAAACCATTTCCTAGCCGATAACAAGTTCCCCCTTCCTACCAAACCTGATCTCTTTGCCCGATTATCCAACGCCAAAATCTTCTCTAAGTTTGACCTTAAAGCTGGTTTTTGGCAACTCGGCATCCATCCCGATGAACGATTCAAAATTGCCTTCTGCATCCCCAACTTCCATTACCAATGGACTGTTATGCCTTTCGGACTCAAAACCGCCCCTTCTCTTTTCCAAAAAGCCATGACCCGCATTTTCCAACCCATTCTTTCCAATGCCCTCATTTACATTGATGACATTCTCCTTTTCTCCTCCACCTTAACTGACCATTTGACCCTCCTGCACCAATTCCATTCCATTCTCACCCAATATGGTATTATGCTCTCCACCCAAAAAATGACCCTTGTTGTCCCAACCATTGATTTCCTCGGTCTTACCATTTCTGATGGACAAGTCTCCCTCCAACCTCACATTGCCCAAGAATTACTCAACTTCCCTGATTCCAACCTCACCAAAACTCAGGTCTAGCAATTCCTTGGCATTGTCAACTATATAGCTGACTTTGTCCCAAACCTAACCCACACCATTCGTCCCCTCCAACACCTCTTAAAGAAAAACCCTCCTCCCTGGAACTCTACCCATACCCAAGCCATCCGAAAGCTCAAAACCATTGTCCCTACCTTGCCCCCATTACACATCCCTTCTGATGGAACCCGCATCCTCCAAACTGATGCCAGTGATCATTATTGGTCCGCCATTCTCCTTGAAGAAAAAAATGGCCACACTTCCATTTGTGGATACAAGAGTGGTGCTTTCAAAGATAGTGAACTTCACTACCACTCCACTTTTAAAGAAATCCTCGCTGTCAAAAAAGGCATCCAGAAATTCCAGATACACCTTGTCAACCACCATTTTCAAATCCAGATGGATATGGCTGCTTTCCCCCGCATGTTACAATTCAAGCAAAAAGACCTTCCCCCTCCCCTTCTCCTCCGATGGCAAGAATGGTTCTCTCGATACTCATTTACTGTCAAACACATCCCTGGCAAGAAAAACATTCTAGCCGACTTCTTAAGCCGACCCATGAAGCCGAACCCCACATTTCCCCTCCAGATACCCATCATTGCCATGTTCCAACCTCCACCATCTTTCCCTCCTGAATGGACTCGAGTGTTTAACAACCCAGAAGAAATCCACAGATTGATGCTTCACTACCAACTTGAAATCATCCGTTCCTATGGTTCTCATCACCTCGGTGGACTTGGAATACATCCCGAATACCCCTTTTATACCCTCTTCAACCTCTTGCCTCATAGTGAATTCCCAGAATACCTCATATGGTTTCTCTGGTACCTCTTGGATCAATACACCATCGCCATACAATTCCACATCAACACCTGGCAACATTGGCTCCAACCTACCCGCAGACTCAACACCTACACTACCCGGTTCCTTGAATGGTTTCATCCCCTTTCATATTGGCGACAATACTTCTCCAGCATTTCCCTAAGAAACCAAAGCCTTCAAACCTCTCCCCAAAAATGGTACATCATTCTCCTCTTCACCCGCACCAAATGGTTCGCTACTGATGTTCCCACTGCACAATCATCCAGATATACCTCCACCTTCCAAGACTATGCCTTCTTTCCCTTTAACCTCCATTCTGAATGGCAGAGTCACCCCAAAGAATTCAGAGAACTCCAATGCCAGCTCTCCATCCTCAACAACACCATTCCCCCGCAGATCTGGCCCAGCATTAAAGAAGATGCCCCATGGGAACAGTTTCCTCCCCGATACACAAGGAAAATCGAAAAAGCCCAATCAGAATACCTTGCATCCATAGCAGTCCCTGATGAAGCCCAAAGCAGCGGCTCGGCCCAACAAGCAGAACCAGCCCAAGATTACAATGAAGACCCCTGGTGGAAACGGCTCGGTATGCCTTCTGACCCCTATGATTCAGATGAGCCCGGCCCAGAATGCAATCTCGGTACACCTTGACAGCCCACAAGCTGGCCCAAGCATCTCAAGCCACGCCAGCCATGACATCACTCCACTTTGCCAGACGCATGCCTTCCCGCATGTGACCCTATCTGTGTGACTTTTTACTTTTAGCCGAAAGTAGTTTTGGCTTGTCTTGTGTGCTTTAGCCGAAAGTAGTTTGGCTTATTATGTATTTTCTTTATGCTTGTCAGAGCACCAGATGCTCTTGTCGTGTGTATGTTTCTGGCTTTTCCTTGTCTATAAAAGGAAGCCTTGCATCCATTGTAAGATATGAAAGCCTTCCCTCTGAAATAACACTTCGCTTTTCTCTCCATGAATCCCTAAGCTCTCTTTCTGTTTCTGGTTTCTCACTTCTATTCTTGCGTAGCCATGTTTTTATCTTGAGCACTGTACATTGGCAAGTATGCTCTGCAGTTGCCTCCTCGGAGGACCCTCTGCATCAGAACGCTTCCTGTGCAAACTGCTATGATCCGATATACCAGGGGTGACCTTGCACATAAAAGGACAGGGCTCGACGAGGGGCTGTATCAGGCCAGGGTGCCGTCCAGAAGCACGATTTGCCTAGTCATACCTTGTGCATGGTCCTGTCTCCGGCGTATTCTGGTATATGACATATAGTATTCATGTCTTGAATTATTTATAATGCTATTTTTCTTGTATGAAATAGCTTGATTATCTTTGTGTGACAAATGAATACTTGAGTATGAAATCATGCTTTATTTGCTAAAGGATCATCTTGCTTCTTGAAGTTATCTATATGTAATGATCCTATGTGATTACAAGTATGGCTAAAATTTATCAAAAGACAAATGTATTTTCTTAAAGGCTATCTTTAATGTCTGTTGTATGAAATCTTTCATAACTTGTTTAGAATTATATTTTTGGATGACCACTTATTTTTGAATATATGGAAAGTAAATTCATGTGGTTCATTCCTTAAATTTATGGCCATTGATATGCTTATAAAAATCTTTTGAATTGAGACAATTACTATTCTTTATATGAAAAATGTCTCTATGGCAAAAACCTCCCGTGTGAGTTTAAGGGGGAGTTTTTCAAAAAAGAGTCTCTCTATTTGCTTGAAATGATATATTTCACTCTTATATTGATCATTTTATGTATATGCCTCTTTTATGATGAATGGTTATGCATTTGATCTAGCGCTTTGATTGTTTAAATATGAGTGATGATTACTTGAAAAGGTATAAATTGGCTCTAATATGATCATAAGTATGCAATATGGTATGAAATTTTATCAATTTTTGGCATCTCATGAATAAGGCTTCTGTATATGGCATGTGCTAAAAAATCTTCTATGATGCTAATTATGCCATCTTAAGAGGGAGTTATCTCTAATGTTTTAAAAGAAACATTGAAAAAGTCTTGTGATTTGTAAAATCATGTGAAATGTTTTTATTTAAAAATGAAGTTTTTCAAACTATCATTGGGGGAGAGTTAAGAAGAGGGAGAGACATTATCTTTTGGTTTAAGGAGGATTCTATTATTTTTTTTAAGTATTACCTTTTGATTTATGACAAAAAGGGGGAGAGATTTGTTGAAATTGATTTTAAGTTTTGTCATCCTCAAAAAGGGGGAGAATGTTGTTTTACTTTTGTATACTTAGTTTTGATGATGAAAAACATATTTTATTAAATCCCTAAGTCATGAATCAAGGTGGTGGTTTTCAACAAAAATCAATTTCAAGTGCTTTGTTAAAATGAAAACCAAAAATATTTATGATTTTCTATATTAGTTGGAGAATTGCAAAGTCAAGTATTTAGTCTTAAAAGAATCTCCTAAAATGATTTTCAAATTAGCTTTGAAGTAGTTGGTCAACATAGAGCTAAAATTGTTCTAAGGCTAAAGACCAACTTGAACATAAATGTGTTTGATGAAAATCCAATCTTAAGTATGAAAAATCATTTATGTTAATCTCATACTTCAAAATAAGCTTTCATATTTTGAAACGTGCATAAAAGGTTTTGGCTTGAAACTTAAACGTATGAAAAATTCTTTAGTTCATGCATCATGTCTTGAAACTCGTTTTGATATCGTTTCAATATTTTTCTAAGTCTGGAAGACTTGCACCTTATAAGGAGACATATATGAAAATATTTCCTTTTTAGAAAACTAACTCCCGATAATTCAATAGCTAATATTCATTAGTGATAAAATGATTTTTAACGAATTTTTCAAGAAATAGAAAGTGTATATCTTGGAGGTGGTAAAATCGCAAAATCCTAAGTTCTTACTAAAACCCAAATTCTACTTTTTTATTCTTATGGATTTTGATTTTTTTGATATTTTTATTGAATCCAAATGGGGGATACTTTCTTATTTACATTTATGTATTAAAGTAAATGAAAGGTAAAATATAAATTAAACAAAATGAGTGTCAAGCTTCATTCTGTTGAAAATCTTCTTCATCTGTCGACTGTGTGATTCAATTTGTCGACTATGCCCATAAATAGTCGACTATGTGCTTAAGGATAGTCGACTATGCCTATTGTTCTATCGACTATTTTTTATTTTGTCGACTATTATGAAAGGATAGTCGACTATACTTTTTATTCTGTCGACTATGTTTGTACATGATATTCAAAATTTTCTTTGTAATATTTGATCTGTCGACTATGTAAAAGGATCTGTCGACTATGAGAAGTTTTGGTTGAGAAATAGTCGACTATGCCTTCTTATCTGTCGACTATGCCTAGTTTTATTTGAAGAAATAGTCGACTAACCCATTTGATCTGTCGACTATGTGTTTCACAGAAACTTACAACGGCTAGTTTTTCAATCTCCAACGGCTAGTTTCTCATTCTCCAACGGCTAGTTTTGTGCAAGACTCTTGGGATGCTTATATATACATATCGAGGAGATCAAGAGAAGGCTAATGGACGGGAATGAAATAATTTGAGCTTACTGTTACTTTCGTTTGTATTTACAGTGATTGGGCTTCAATTTTTTTTCTCTTCAAGGCTTTGATTTTAACTTGTATTAATTCATTCAAGCCTTGTTTTCTTTGTGAGAGAACTTGTAACTAAGAGTGCCAACTCTTAGCATCTCGTTTACATTTGTATCACTTTTATTTTCCTAGCTTTGTGCTAGACGACTCACTCGTTAAAGCAAGGGGCTGTAATTCCTAGCTAGGTGCTAGAGGGCTTACTTGTATAAGCAAGAGGTTGTAATTCCTAGTCTTGGACTAGAGGACCTACTTGGTTTAAGTAGGGGGTTTTAGTGGATTGTTTGCAAAATCCTTAATGAGGAGCTAAGGTAGTGAATTAGGCTTGGGTTAAGCTGAACCACTATAAATCTTTGTGTTTCTTGTGCTTGTGCTTCTTGATTTATTTATCTTTCCAAGCATTTCATTTTTCCTCACTTGGTTCACATATTTTTCTTTATAAACTTACATCTGTCATTTTATATGCTTCACGTTATTAAGTCCTAAAACCTCAATTTGTATCAAAAGGTTTTTCAAGTTCAAATAAAATTTTAAAATAACCAACTCACCCCCCCTCTTGGTGTGTGCCATAGCACCTCCCGTTCTAACACCAGGGGCATAACCCAAGTTAGATGATAAAACATCTAAGTGATGGCATGAAACAATTTATACAATGCAAGAATAACATATGAGCATGGCATATACAGACAATGACAACATGCAACATGTCTAACTTGAGAAATCTCCCTGACATACTCAACCTCCCGTGGAATAAAACCATTCCACACACCATTGGGGTTGACCTTGCCGCGACATACTTTATCCCTCGAGTGCCCTACCGTGTCACTCATTCACTAAGATTAACCTTGTCCCATTCTCAAGAAGACCCCATCCCGTCCCATGTGGACCCAACAACGACACGAAAATCGACACCCCGATGTTATGAAAATACACGCCATGCACTGACTCATTTTAAAAGTAAAACAATTGATGAAATATATCACATGTTAGATATGCAAAGGATGCCACTATGTACATAAGTGTAATGCATTTGTAAAACAACCCGGTGTTCAGGAGGGTATAACCGCTCACTAGAACCGGTCTGATCACGTGGATCCTATGCTCGGGAGGGTAAAACCACTCACCAGAACCCTCTATACACACTTCAAATCACATTCAAGACAAGACAAAACTAGAGTCAAACCACTCACCTCAAATCAGAAAAGTTTGGATTTTACCTCGAAAAATGTGCCACGCCTCAAAATTTGTGCAATCCTTCTTTCCAATACACCAATCATCTCCTATTCATCATTAGGACCTTAGAAATCAATATTTCTATTTTTCCTTAATTTTTCCTATTTTCTCCTATTTTTCAAACATTTTTCTCTTTCGAAAAATCATAATAAATACCAAACACCTAGTTTTCCCAAATATTTTTACATAAACCATCTTAAACTAATTTTATAAAAATTATAAAATTAAAATCAAGGAAAACCTGGATCTCACATGCCCTCACGCGCTAGCGTGTGGGTGCGGCTGGTGTCCGCGCGTGCAGCCACGCGCGTTGTCTTCTCCTGCCTTCTTCTCCGGCTCCGGCGCTCTGCAACCACCTCCGATGCTGAATCCAATTGCAGGGCCTTGAAGCTCTTGGAGAGGCGACCTCAGTGGCACCCTTGCACGGCCGAAACAGTCGCTGAAAAATGCCTTAAAAGGCGGTTGCAGGTCTTGGTCCGGTGGCGGTCGTTTTTCTGGCCAACTCCCTAAAAACCCATCAACGCACATGATACCACTTGAAATTCTCCAGAAATCACCCTCACAACTCGTAGAACAAAAACCCCTTATCCTTGAGCCTCGATTCAAGCCGAAACGCCCTTAATTCCACTCAATTTTTTCAAAAACCCTCGGCCTCGAGTGTCTATTTATACCCTTTCTCGACCTGATTTTCCACCACAAATCAGTTACTCTTATCGCCTTAACCCTAGATCTAGCCTCCAAACCAATTAAGAAGCACCAAATCAAGAGCTAAAACCCTCAAAAAATTCAGCCAAATCAGAAATCTTCCTCCATTATTTCCGATCACATCAAGGCCATTTTCCGGCCAATGGCAGCTCCTAATGGCCTCATCATCGCCTGGAGGCTACCCTAGAACCTCCGGGTGACTTGCCCGATGCCTCAGAGGCAGCCGCCACCGGCCATAGGCAGCTGGTCGGTTTCACACCATGCAATTTTTGAAAAATTACATTTTAGCCCCCAGCCAACTTTCAATTGCATTTTCTCCCATTTTTAGATACCCCTAGACTATCTAACACTTTCACTACTGCGCATAAGTTCTATATTTTTTATTTCCTCAAGAAATTTCTGAAAAATTCGTTGTTTTGACCTCCCTCGGATACTTTACAAAATATGCACTATTGCCCGAATGCCCTTATTTGCATGTTTTTAACTTCAAACCTTCGAAAATCCCTTGCTTTTGTCAAATATTGCTTATTTGGACAATTTGACCTTTATTGGCTTGCTTGACATAGTCCCTCACCTTTTGTTTATGTTTTAAGTATTGCACTTTGGCCCGCAACTATTGTAAATTCCATTTTGACCTTGAAATTTTCTAAAAATACTTATAATATTGAACATTGGATATTACAGTAATGGTGATGGAAATTGGTTTGTGATTATGATGCCTAAGACTGTGGGTGGAGGTCCACAGCAGTTAGATCCTATGATGCGTAAGATTGTAGGTGGAGGGCCATAACAACTAGATCTTGTTATGCGTAAAATTGTGGGTGGAGGCTCGCAACAACTTGTGACCTTGTTAAGATTGTGAATGTTGTGGCACATGATGACGACGGTGATGGATATGATATCTATGGATGTGATATGAGAGCCTTGGGCTTATGTGATTGACTTGGTTGCATGCACTTGGTTGCTAGCAGGTTTGTATACTGATTCTTAGGTGCTAGTGTCTGCATTTTATGTGGGCCCCAAGGACCTTATGTGTCCATCTATGCATTTATGTTATGGCTGGATATCGTGTTATATAACCACATGGCATGGATTGTGTGTCGTTTATGTATATATGATGCATGTGATTAAAAGGGCCTTGGGTGCCAATCCGTTACATATGTACATGGTTACCTTATGGGATTGAAAAATATGTTTTGATAAAATGTAAGAAATTGTATTTCTTTGAGGATATTGTTGTCAAGTGTAGAAGGCATGAATCTAATTAATGTCTAAATGTCGGGTAGTGATTTTACTTTTGCTCTGAGTTGTTCATGCCTTCATATATCGATCTATTGATGCTTCCCTTTACTATATACTTGCTAAGCCTTGTGGCTCATTTGTTTCTTTTGTCATTCCAGGAAAGGGGAAGATGGTTATTTGTGGTAAATCTTGATTAGATGTATACAAAGATGTCCCGGCCTCAAGATCCATGGGTATAGTGTTAAGGGCATGAGTAGAGTACTTTATTTTATATTTAAAGTCTCAGTGTCTTTTTATTTTGAAAATGCATGGGTGGTAAGCTCGAGATGATGATTTTTTGTCTCGAACTTCCTATGCTAGTGGGAAAATCTAGGAGCGAGCCTTGACAGCCTAAGTCAGATATAGTCATGGTGCAAAAAAGGTTATGTGAATGCAATATAATGTGGATGGTGCCTTCGAAAGAGTAGGGACTTTTTGGAAGAGTTGTGCACGGAAGAGTCTGAAGGGAGTCCTTGAGTTTTCGGAGAAGGTCCGAAAGGTGAAGGGTTAAAACGTATTTATACCTCCCGAGGACTGGGACACATGGCACACATGCACAAGGGCACGTGGCACAACCCTTCAGGCAAAGGCGTCCGAATGCCACTAGGTTAGGCTTCAAGAAGACCTAGCCTTCGAGAGAGCTAGCACTCGAAGGGTCTTCAGGAAAACTTAATTAGGCCTTCGGGAAAGTAATCCCCAAAGGATCTTTGGGGAGATTGGTCCCTAAAGGGTCTTCAAATGGACTGTTTGGGGTATTCGCGGGGAAGGCCGTGGAAGACCCCTATGAGAGAGAAGTGTCTCTCAGAGCCGAACGGACTTTTCTAGGGGAATTCCCCATATGCTCTTGAAAGGGAACCTCACGAAAGGTATGCCATAACAGTATTATGACAAATCTTGTTCATTCTTGTGTCAAATTTTTTTGGTATTTTTTTTTCATATTCAAAAATATTACCATAACATACTATCACAATTTAAATGCAATTCAAATTTTAATATAAACTAAAATTAAATAAAGGCTTGAAATATAATAAAGTCAACAATATTCAATATAATAAATAAAACCAACAATACAAATAAAAATAATTCAAAATATAAAAAGTCATCATTGCTAAAATAAAAACAGTGCTCCAAAAAAAAAAAAAACTACTTTCAATTCTGAAACATAAAAATTAAATAAAGTTACTTAGTGCCAAACATTCTCTTTGATTTCCATCCACTTGTTGCTCCATAATTCCACTTGATGTTCCATAATTTCAATCTATCAAAAAAAAGTCATTAGAATAAATGAAAATTAAATGAATTTGAATTAAATAAAATACTTAATTAATAATTAAATTATTTGTTTACCTTCATAAAAAGAAGTAGATGTATTCTCTTCACCTCTTCGTTCATGCCTTAAGTCATTAATCAAAAATTAAATTGATCAATAAGATTATCGTAGACTACTTATTTTGACTTGTTAACTTTGTATTTGCTCTCTTAATTCGTTATTTCTTTTTTCAGAATCAATATTTTTAGCTTTTAAAAAAACATCTAATTCCAATTCTCTAGATTTACTTGGTTTCACCCCATGTAACAAAGTCCACAAACATATCCAGATTTTGTCTCAAAACTTTTTCAAGAATCTGCGTCCAGTCATCTCAATACCATTCTCCATTACTTTCACCCAAAGAACATTCATTTGCTCCTATAAAAATAAAAATAAAAGTTAATTCAAGCATAAAAATTTATACAAATTAATAGTTAAAAACTTAAAATAATATATCATTGAAAATCAATCAAATGATGTTACTTACATAGTTTTCTTGAACTCCTGGGTCCAAGTATTGTCATTTTTACCATGTGTCTCAAAGTAAAGCCTTATTCCAATAGGCTCATCAATTTTGTCTTCTTGATTTTTTTTTAAATTCTCTTTCAAATTTCCCTAAGTAATTAAGTTCCCATATTTAAATTTGGTAAAAAAATTATACATTTCAAAAAGTTTTGAGAAAAAAAATGAAGTACAATGTGATTTAAATAACTATATATAGTTCAACTTAGAATTAAGTAAACATACCATTTCACACATATGTTAATAAGAATTTGAACCTGACATATGTGGAACTTCCATCTTTACTCGATTATTTGTATTTAGTATGCTTTGAAATTACAAATTTACAAAATATATAATCGCAAGAGAAAAAAAAAATAGTACTATGGACAATTAAATCACATATGAAAAAAAATTTGAGAAAATTTATTTGATGTATCCCCAACTTAAAAAAATATATATGTGCAAATTTATTATGTGATAATATTAAACAAACTTTTGAGATTTATGGTTTATATTACTACCATGCTTGTATGCTAGTATAGTTCATAATTTAATGGCTAATAATGTCTGAAATAAAAGATTACCTTAGATTTTTCCTCTTCAAAATATGTACATAAAAGTTTTCAATCATCTGATTCCATGTACGTGATAAATATGATTTTCACGTGCTTCCTCGAGAGTAGAAAATCTCTTGTAATGCATGTAACATTGGTATTTGTAAATCTTAAAATGTCTAGCCATAATCTTATTCCATTACTTTCTTTGTATTTGGATCACTCAAGTATATATCAAACTCACTCTACAAATATTTAGTTCAAAATAAGTAATTTTTATACTATAAAACTTAGGGTAAATTATATAAAACCCCCCTACACTTACGGTTATGTGCAACTTACCCCCCTGTGCTTTTGATTGCGTCAAATAACCCCCTTACACTTTCAAAATGTTACAATCAGCCACAATTTGTTATTATTTTACACAATTTTATGCAATCTATTGGTTGATTAATGCAAAATTTTATATTTTTTTGATATATTGAAATTCTATATGTAGAATTATGTATTTTGTATGTAGATTATTGTATAAAATTGTGTAAAATAACAACAAATTGTGGTTGATTGTAATATTTTGAAAGTATAAGGGAGTTATTTGATGCAATTGAAAGTACAGGGGGTAAGTTGCACATGACCATAAGTGCAAGGGGTGTCATATAATTTACCCTAAAACTTAATTAATGCATAAAAATTCTTCTAAGAAAATAAAAAGTTATAAATATATCTTATCTCAATTTTTGAGAAAAGGGACTTTTTAAGAGCATTTGTCATTTTTTTTCCAATAAAACACCTTTAATGGTGTCAACAGTCGAGTGACAACTCCTATCTCTATTTTAAATATTTTTTTAGCAGGACCAATAGGTAGATGTATTGTTTTTCTAATGATAACTCCTATTATCTTTTTACCCTGTTTCACCTCCTTCTTAACCTCAAATCCTCTAGTTATACTACAATCTTTTTTCTTTGTATTAGAAGTTGTAATTTAGCCACATCGTGCAAATGAGATAAATTTATCAAGTTAAATTGAAATTAAAATTTATAAAATAGAAATATCATCAATGGATAAATAATTAATTAGAAAGCTAAAAAAATATAAATAAATAACTAACCTTCATCAATTGTTAACTCAGTTGTCACAATGTTATTTGGAGAAATTGATGAACCCACAATCTCACTCAAAGTGAATGGTGGAATATTATCATTTGTTCTTGGTGATATTGAATCCTTTCCTCCAAATTATGTAGCATGAACCATGGTTGGCAAAGATACACTCTTCTTGAAATTAGGTGGCAAAGTAGTGGATTGCATTTGTATAACATGAACCTTTGATGACAAAGTATTGGACTTAGATTCAGGGGCAGATTTAGGAGAGGGGGCAAGCACGAGCTGCACCCCCCTCCGATTCAGCCCTCCCCCAGATCTGGCCCATTTGGGGGGAGGAAGGCTAAAATACTCATGGATCTAGGGGTTAGCTCTCCCCCATATTTGCTCCTAGATTCGCCCCTACTTAAATTGCACGTGTAACAGGAGCCATAGTAGTGGATTCTTATTTTAGAGTAGCTTTTTTTTTTTTTTTTTCTGATTAGGTGTTATATCAATTAAATCTATTATAAAATAGAATAAATTAAAATATATAAGTCATCCCTAGTAATATAGTTTATCAACTAGGAAGGTGAAATTTTTAATGTATCTATCAATTAAATAAAACTACATTACAAGGTAGAAATACTAGTGACCATGACATACACATCTAATCAAGATCATGTCTAGAACTGGGGGAAAAAAATGAAATGCAAGCAGTTTATCACCACATAGCCAAAAGCATCAAGGATTCAAAGTGATGCGAAGCTTTCTTTCAGCCTATAAAAAAGGTTCTGCCCTAATGAAGTCAAAAAGAAATTAATAGCCAACAGATACTAGCACTTTATACCAATTAAAGTAATTTATGTTTTTTGGTAAAATTAGCTCAAGTTGAATTGAAAAGTTACAGAAAATCAATTATAAAGAACTGCTATTATTATATATATATATATATATATATTAAATCATAAACAACCCATCATTGCTTGAATGCGTTAATTGGCAGGCTAAAAGATTAAATGCGTTAGCAAAAGCTTTAATTTTGGATAAAATCTTAACGTAAATAATGAGAGCTAAGCTTTGTAGACCACACCCAAATAATAGATTAAATGCACTACTGAACATTTTCTGTCTTAGATAACAAAAGGCAAAGAGTACACAGAAATTATATTCATCCCTAAAATAGAAACTGCTAGATATCAGTAAAGATAAGTTATTATAAATCCATGTAGACAAGAAATTTTCCATATAAAGCTCTAAAATTACTGAAATCATCAAAATCCAAAAAAAGAAAACAAAGGCTTAACCAAGGCTGCCATGCTTGTACACGATGGGATTATTTTAATATTTGATCATGATGCACTCAATATAGCTCTTGTTTCCCTGTCTGTTCATTCAATCCTTTGAAGAAAAATTGATGAGAAACCTCAGTAAAGAAGACGATCAAAATAAGAAAACTGGAAAAAGATTCAATAGGAACTCCACCAAGCGTTGGAGAAGGTGAAACACTGCAGCAGGCCCTAGAAAATTGATCAAAATTAAGAAACAATCGGGAAGTATAGGAATTTTTAAGGAAAATTAAATTAAATTTATTTTATTAATTTAATTTTTTAATGTTTCTTTTATAATTTATTAATGTTGATAAATCACTTGTGTAAACCAACACACAGCCACACGGCCAAGACCAAGAGAAGTACCAAGATCCACAAATACCCGAACTAAACAAAAGAAAAAGAAGAACACAACGTATCTACGTGTTCGGATTAATAGATCCTACTCACGGCAGAGGCTCCACCTCTAGTCAATCTACTAAAATAATAATCAAGGGATTTACAGAATATATGCGCAAGAACATCTCAACCACTCTCAAATCAGAAACCAAACCAAGAACAAGAAGACAGAACAAACCAGATTACAAAGCACCAAATACTCGAGCAACCCAACACTCATACCTCACCAATCTCTCACAAAGAAAAATCCCAAGTAATACATACTTACCGTGAGACGAGATTGGAACAGCCTTACCGTCTTCTTTTCCGTTCTGATCTACAGAGAGCGCATTCGATCTTCCGCGTTCCTCTTGCCCTATTAGGGCTTCTGCTCCCTGTGCGTTGCCTTTGATTTTCCCTTATGTTTTCTTCATGCCTATTTTTCTTATTTGCCCCAAAACAGCCATACATATATACACAGGCCAATGGATACAAACAGAAATCATGGGCTTAACATAAACATGGGCTTGCGCTTCAATTAATGGCTCAGAATGAAATCGATTCATATTATATTATATATCCAACCCTCTTTATTTATATACATATATAAATGTCACATGGATAAAATAAAGCAACTCATTTGAAACACATAAACCTAACAATTAATGAATTTAAATAATATTATTTATTTGAAATTCCATATTTCACCGTATAATTAAAAAGAATCAAATTAAATCAATTTTAAAAAAATGTTAAATAAAAAAATTATCTTGATTAGTAGGGAAAAATATATAGATATTATTAATGGCACACGACATACAATAATAGATATAATTAATTTTTATATACTAAAAAATATGCAATTAATTTTTGTATATGAATCAATATTTAATAAAACTGACATTCAATAGAATATGAACAACGAAAAAAAGAAATCGAATGTTTAAGCAGATCAAATGAAGGCAGCGCGATATGAGCAAAACTTCAAAGTTGAACCAATTAGTTAACATAGGCCAAAATGTTATAGCAAGTCAACCTCTGGACAAATGAAATGAATATATACGAGCACAATAGCATCTTTCAGGTCGGGGGGAAAGCCAATGTGAATTATAATAAATAGAGCGTTTGGTACAGGAGAAATTTTAAAATTTTTGAAAATATTAAGTTGAGAATTTATATTATCATATTTGGTACAACTTTTTATAAAAAGAATCCTACGAAATAAGATTCCCAAGAATGATTTTTAAGTAACTTTCCCACAAAAAGATTTCTATGAGGGGTTGGGAATCCATGTTTTCCATGGACTTGGTAATGTTTTTGATAAAAAAAAAAAAAAAACTAAAACACCTCTTACCCTTTTATAACCCCATATAAACATATTATATATATATTTATATTAAATATATTATATATATACATATTTGTATATATATTTATATATTATTTATTAAATATAAAATTATATATTATAATATTTTATTTTATTTATTATAAAATATTATTATATATATTAAAGCAAATATTCATACAAACATATATATTATGTATATATATAATATATATACATACACATATATACACATAATGTATAAAAAAATAACATTTTTTTGACTTCCTAAAGACGTTGTGGGTCCTAATATTTTATATAGTAGAAGAAATTTATCATTTTTAAACAAAAAATCAAATAAGGGTAATTTTGAAAAAAGAACATGAATTTTCAAGAATGTTGTATTTAAACCAAACATAAGAATGTAAGATTCCAAGAAAAGAATACTCAACATTCCTAAGAATATTTAAACTTAACAAAATATAGAATTGCATAAATTCTAGGAATCAAAGATTTTCAAGAGTATTTCTAGGAATTATGAATCCCAGGATTTAAAAATTTTTCTCGTACCAAATGCCCCCTAAGAGAAATATGTATATGGTTACATATACAAACTGTAATAGAGAGAAACGTAGAAATCAAACATGTTTGATTCATAAAATCTTAAACAGGAGATGGTGGAGACTGGTAAATTGAGAGAAAATATTCGATTTGCTTTTTATTACAAGAGACATATGTATATGGTTATATATACAGATTATAATAGACAAAAACGTAAAAATCAAATTTGTTTGATTCGGAAAAAAAAACACTTAACAAAAGATGTTAGAGATGGGTAAACCGAGAGAATGTTCAATCGTAGAAAGCATAATAGAAATTAAGCTCGCCTGTTGAGTTGCATGATCTAGATGTTTTGATAATGACTGCATTTATGTCAGAACTTTAATATCCTCCTATGTTATGTTCTCATAAGCTTAAGCATATATTTTATATATTGAATCTATTTCATTTAGAATAGTGCTTAAGGATATGTTAAGCCTATATATGTTGAGGTTGCCTTAGTCAAGGAACCTTGGTAGCAATATTTTTACCTTTTAATGTTAATGTATTGTTCTAGGATTTCAAGGGATATCCTAAGTATTCTAATGCATTAGTGTCATGGATAACTATCTTATATCCTCATGAAACTTAGAGTAAGTTTTGAGGTTGAAAAGTATCTTAAGCACTCAAAATATGTGGAAGCATTTCTCTAGTCTAAAAGCAATGTGTTTTAGTTGGTGCTTTAGCTGGTGCTTTAGCATCTATCATCCTTGCTCTAGAGTAAATATATATATATATATGCGCTTAGGCAAGTGATTCTAACCTCTAATTCATAGAGCATATTTTTCTAAAGTTCTTAAAATCTTAAAAAGATCTCTTAAATAACTTTTCATATTGAGTGTGTGTTGCTTCACATGCAATATCATTCAAGTATTTATAGGTTTGTTGATTTCAAGTAGCATTTGACTAAGCTACTGAAATTTCATCTTCTCAAGCTTTTAGTTGAGTAATGGTTAATCACTTGATTAAAAATGAAGATGCATTTAAGTGGTGCTATCTTGAAGCGTCTAAATATAGTTAAAATAGTTCTTGAAAGAATTTATATGTTGTATATTTTCCAAGCAATACTTCCTAGTGTTGCTTATGTTTAGGTTGAATGCATTTGAGTAATACAATTATAGTATTTGTGTATTTAGCTTATACAATAAGAAATAGTGTATGTTTTGCTAAGCTTATATGTGATCTTGCATGATGCTTTAAAGCTTATAGAGCTATGTGTCTTATGAGTGCTCTTGTGTGCTTAACATATTTGTAATGTTTTATTTGCAATATTTTTGCACTCAATATTTTGTGCTAAATGATGTGCCTTGATGAGCAATATTTCTATATGTTGTATTCAACATATTTGTTATGCTCTATGTGTTTTATGTTAGTCAAGTAATAGTGAGATGCTTGACTTATAAATAATCCACATGAGCTGTTTCACAAAGTCAATGTGATTATGAATTTTGTATCTTCATGTTGAGCATTAATGTATGAGTCTAGAAGAATGACTCTTATTTGAATCTAGAAAAGAGAAAGTTCTTAGTTGAGTATCATATATTGTTCTCAAGGTCATGTGTTTTGAAATCGTATATTCTATCCTCTAAGGCTTTTTATATATCCAAGTGAATGTGATTAGAAAATTAGTTTTATCTAACTTTCACAAACGTCACTTGTGTTTTAAGCTTTAGTGCTTATTTGAGCCTAAGGTTTATATCATTTAGAGATTGATGAGGAAATTGAATTTTATATTTAAGCTCAATGTTTATGATATCTTAAATGTTGTTTTGATGATATTCAAAACAATATATATTGTTTGAATGATAGTCGAGTAAAGCATTGGATAAATCAAGCATTTGTTGCAGGGTTTTAGTTATTACAAAATTATTCAAGTGATCTACATGATAGCCGAGTGTTATGCCTTTGTAATCAATTAAGGAATGTGCATAATTGAGTATATTCATGTATTAATTGAGTATCTCTTTTCATTACTCGAGTATGCTTGCTTGGAATGATTTTAATCGAGTATTTTTATGAGCAATCGAGTGTAAGATGATGGATAATCAACTATTAGTGAGTGATAGTCGAGTATATTAAGCAAGCTCTCTATATTTCAACTTAAATCGAGTAGCTGATAAGCTTACTCGAGTATCTGATTAGTTTGATCGAGTATCTGAAGTATAATAAAGTGCTAATAAAATATACTCAGGTATGAAACTTATATAATCGAGTATAGAATTTCATTAGTCGAGTGAGAGCCTGAGTTAGTCGAGTGAATGGCTGCTAAACTCAAATTTTATAGTCGTTGGACTAGCTATTACACGTGTTTTTAAGGCACATATTGGACCATTAAGGCTCCAAAAAAACTTTACATTTTTCATAAGTAATTAAGCATGATATTTAAATATTCTAATGATTATTTTATGGAAAAAGTAAGATATCCTTATAGATTATCACTCTTTTGACAGCAATTATAAAAGGAGATAAAGATGAAGATTGTTGTTCTATTACTTCCTACTACATTGAGCCAAGAAAAGACTTTAAGTTTTTATC
The DNA here is from genome assembly GCF_014633365.1 of Diospyros lotus. NCBI lineage: Eukaryota > Viridiplantae > Streptophyta > Magnoliopsida > Ericales > Ebenaceae > Diospyros > Diospyros lotus. Next base: position 15,241,150 of record NC_068350.1, read on the forward strand.
TTCAATTAGAAAAAGATAGTGTGTGCTTTAATCTTAATATTCTCGTTATCTATCTTTTCTATTGTGAGAAGCATCTTTTGTACTTAATCTCAAATCTTGTGAGAGCTTTTGTAATTGGTTTCAAACTGTAAATTTCTTATATCTTGTTTTGGTTACACCTAATCCCTAAAAGGCAAGAGGTTGCACCTAATCTTTTAAAAAAAGGCAAGAGGTTCTTATAAAAGGTAAGAGATTTCAGTTAAACCTTTAAAAACTGATTATATTGGTTACTGCTGAGCCTGTTAAAAGCAGAGATTACAATTGCACCTGTGAAAAATTGAGGTTATAGCTAAGTCTAGAAAAGCTAAGTGGATTGTTAAATGTAAAGACCTGTTTATCCACGATTTATTGAGAATTTAAAGAGTTTAAGGGAGGATAATAATTTGTTATTTTTTTATAAATGAGCGAGTGTTTGGTAGAAATTGGAATGTGTGGTATTTTTAAAGAAATAGGTGATTTACTGTAGGTTGGTGGCTTTAAGGAATTTAATGGGGGAAAATTGGAATTTATAGTATTTGTGTTGAGGAGGTAATTCCTAATTTTCGGAGGAAATTGGGGTCTAAGCGTAATTTTTGAAATTGGTAGTTGGGTCATCCTAAAAATAAAATATGCACATTATTAAGTTAGGGAGTTAGTAGAGCTGGTGGAAAACATGCGTGAGTGGCTGGCGGTGGTCGCGGAATCAAGACTGAAAGTGTGCAATGGTGGATTTTTGCTAGAATTAATTCCAGCCAAGCTGATGCTAAAATGGCATTGTATAAGAGGTGCACCACACAGGGCCCTGCGTGACCCTTGTCGCACCACATAGCCACTTGCGGGCGCCACCTGCTGCCACATGTCCAAGCTACCACCTTGCTATTTTAGCACCTTCCCTGCACTTTTCTTCCCTATATAAACCCCCATGAGTCTCAATTTGGCTTATGGAATGATTTAAAGAAATTGAAGAAGGTTTGAGGGATTACATGCTTGTTGGAATTTAGGGATTAAAGGTAACTGATTGGGTTGAAAGTGATTATCTAACACTTATTTTGTAATAGTTCTTTTTACCAATTATCCCTAATGTTGCTAGAAAAGCTTTGAGTCGTGATATCAGCAAAACTAGGCACTTTGAGAGACTTAAAGAAAATTTTAGGGGCAGGTTCTCTTTCCTCCTTTTACCTTTGGAAGCAAGTTTCTCTTCATTCTTTCCCTCTTTACAGTTTGAATTCTCTATTCTCTAGTCTCCTTTGGGTCTCTTGAATTGTGAGTTTCTTTAAGGGGCAATCTTGATGTATTTCTTTCAAGAGCTTGAATTGGGTTTGGTTCTCCCTATGTTCTTTATGGAATGATGCCTAACCATGTTGGGTAGGTTCTAATGGGATGCATGCATGCTGGTTCATGTGATTTGGGTCCTTTTATGTTGCTATTCGGATTGCTAGATGCAGGGGTTGTCGACCAATTAGACATGGTTGTTGACCGTTTGGTGTTATGAGAGGAAATTGTCGACCAGTTGCCCCTAAGACACAAACTGTTGACCGACGCTTGGGAGTCTGTTGATCGATCCTGCCTTGTTTGTATTTTACATCATGCTAATGTGATGTTGGGGGTCGGGTTTGAATCTGGGGGGTGACATGCTATGAATGCTTGGGCACAAGCATGTTAAAATGATTTAGGGTTCTGCACGAGCATTGCATGGTGTGTGTATTATTATGTGGGCGAAGCATGACTTGATGCCTGATTTTATGGGGGCCTTATATCACGTTTATGCTTACTACACCATTACATTTTCTTATATGTTACATTACATATGGTTACTATTGCGCGCGACGGATTTATCTATGGGGTATACCCTCGAGCATAGGCTCGACAAGCTGAGGCTTGGTGTGACTTTGTGCAAGTATTGGGATCAGGAGCATTTGACTTGGTATGCTGGTATGAGAACTAGAGCACATGGTGCCGATTTTGGAGCAACGACTCATATGGATTTGCCTGCCAGTTCATTGTAACAGGTAGGTTTGGATTTAGGGACTTGGGTGTTGGTGTGTCTTAATTATGTGGGCTCCAAGGACCATTATGCGTATATTACATGGTTGGATGTCCATTGTATGGATGTGTATATGCATATGCACATGTTGTACGGACAGTTTGGATTATTCCCCCAACTCTATTACCCTTTCATTCTTTATGCTTGCTAAGTCTTCTGACTTACCTTTGCTTTACATCATTCCAGGTAAGGGTAAAGTGATCATAGATGGTGGGTCTAGTTGAGTCTGATCCTTGATGGGTCGATAATGTGCATAGAGATCTCCTTACCAAAAAGTGCCTAGGTGGTTTTGGGTTTGTGTTCCCGAGAGGGCGCTGTCACATTTTGTTAATTTATTTTGTTTTGTATCTTATGGGTTGATGGGCACAAATGTTATGTAAGAGAATTGAAAATATATTATGTCATGCTTTTGCTGAAAATTAAGGAGAATTTTTTGTCGTTATAGTTTTAATATCAGAGCAAGGTTGGGGTTTGTCTCTATACACATAGGAGTGTTGAGTATCATTTGGGATGTGTCTAGTAGGTGGGTGCGATTCTAAATAGGGGTTCCTAACCTTAAGTTGTAATCCTGAGTAAGGTGAAGTGTCCCCGAACATAGGTATGGTATAGAATTGTTTTGGAATTTATCAGTGAGGGGACATATGTTCCCAGACTTGGCTCTTTGGTGAAAAGTGAATCACCTTGGTAACTGACCTGATATGAGGTTTTGTGTGCAGATACAAAGATATCTCATATGGATTTTAGAGGATCAAGCTTTAGTTTACCGAACCCTGACCCGGGTGTGATCTTGAGGTTAGATCTACCGTGGTATCAATGGGAAAAAGAACTACTCTCTGCAATGGGAGGTAGGCAACACGAGGGAGAACATATTGTGACCTTTCTATGGCACGTGGATCAAGTGTTTTAATCGACTATTTGTGAGGATTTATGGGGACTTTCGGAGAAGCAAGTGCTTTTTGTGAGGAAATAGATGAATGAGATGTGGAGGCAACTCACTAGAATCCTAATGTAGGTTATGAACCTCAGTTTTCATTTGAGGGTTTTTCCCGCACTGTGGAGCAGGAAACGGAGATATGGGAACCTTGTTAGGTATAGTGTCGTCACTCGATAGGGGTCGAGGCAAAGCTTTTGTCTGAAACGGTGGTGCGGGGTCTAACCTACCCAAGGGAAGAGCTAGTTGGGCTTGGGTGAGTGTGGGTGGTAATGAGGACTTAGCTTATTTGGCGAATAAGGCCACATCCCGTGCCGAGGGGGACAAGGAGAGCATCGCTTAGCATGAATATCCATCATGCTGGTAAAAGGAAGATTGGGTGATGCTAGGTTGAGTATTGGGGTGGCATAAGTATTTATTTTCTTATAGCTAGCAACATGGGTATGAGTAGTTGTTGTATAGTGCATGTATAAATGGAAAGTTTTGTATTGACTCATTTCGGATGTGCTTGATGGATATTTATTCTATATATATGCATGAATGAATGTGGTGGAGTGTAAAGTCAAATGGTGATTTTTAATAGGCTTGAGGACTAAATTGTTATTTATAGTAAGGTATTGTGAAGGACTTGAATTGGAAGTCAATTAAAGAAAGGGGAAATTAGGAATTAGGCAGTGGGCCATCATACCTTACATGTGTATGTATGAGTAGCCTGAGGGAAAGTAGTAGGAGGGCACAGTAGGCAGTTGGTCGTTGGTAAAGGAGTTGTTAGTCGGTCGTGAACGGTCACCCATTCTCCTTTTGTCTGTCGATGGTCTTTTGCTGGGCTCGGTATTTACTGTATAAAGCAATGGAAAGTAGCATGTGATATGCTGGGAAGTTAAAATGGATGGAATTCGGTATATGTTTGAGGATATAAACAGATGAGGTATTTTGGAGTGGAGTAGTCATAGGATTATGGGTTGCAATGGTGTTAAAATAATGGACGAAAGGAAAAGTAAGCAAGATTAAATAGTCAAGGGAAAAATTACACTTATGTGAATGGTTAATTTGGCTAAAGAAATAAGGGAACCTCAAGTGGGGTGTAAAACCCATGTGTGCAAGGTATATACTTAATGGTAGTTATATGCGGAGGTAAAATTGAAGAAGTTACTTGTATAGGTGAATGTTAATATGTAATATTGGGCTTGTGATATTAGAAATAGAGGATTATAATTAAACATGAGACAAAGTCGGTGGATGGAGCTAATGAAGGATTACAATTGTGAGATTTTATACCATCCAGGAAAAGCTAACATTGTAGTCGATGAATTGAGTCACCATAGAGCATTAGTTATGACAATGATGGTGCAGGAGCGATTACTCTTGGAGCAAGTGAGTGAGTTCACTATCTTAGCAGCACTAGAAGGACCTATGCTACATTGAGGTTACATAAGTGTTTAGTCAAACCTAAGGGACTGAATAGGAGAACGCCAACGAATTGATGTGAGGTTGGAACAAATTTTATCAGATATGGTAAGATACGGTCCTATAGGTTATAGCCAAGGGGATAACGGCTTGTTGTTATATTGTGAACGACATGGGTGCCGGATGATGATGCACTGAGGCAAGAGATTCTATCATAAGCCCACCAGACACTATATACCATACATCCAAGAGCTATGAAAGTGTATTAGAACATACGCCACCACCTTTGGTGGGACAGTATGAAAAGAAGTGCAGCAGAGTTTGTATCACGATGCCTGGTATGCCAGCATGTGAAAGCTAAGCACCAAAGGCATGTAGTGGAAATGGGACACTGTTTCCATGGATTTTGTTCTGGGATTGCCACGTTCAAGTAAAAGACATGATGTTATATGGGTGATTGTTGACAAACTAATGAAGTCGACACACTTCTTACTTGTCAAGAAGTCGTTCCCTATGCATCGTTTGGCTAAATTATATATTGGGGAGATTGTGAGACTCTATGGTGTTTCTGTCAGTATAGTATCTGAACATAATCCTAGATTTACTTCCTGGTTTTGGGAAGTGAAGCAGAGTACCTTGGGAACTCGGTTAATGTTCAGTACTGCATTTCATCCACAAACAGATGGGTAATCGGAGAGGACCATACAAACCCTGGAGGATAAACTGCAAACATGCATATTATAGATTTTTGTGGTAGTTGGGATGACCATTTGCCTCTAGTAGAATTCCTGTACAATCACTGTTATCACTTTAGCATTGACATGGCACCGTACGAAGCTTTGTTGGCAAACCATGCAAATCCCCTATTTATTGGGCATAAGTTGGGGATAGAGCATTGCTTGGACCAGAGATTGTTGAGTAGACGACGTAAAAGATTAGGCTAATTAGGGCCTAAATGAAAGCAGCGCATGACAAGCAAAAAAGGTATGCGAATGAATGGCGACGGGATTTGCAGTTTGTCATCGGGGACCATGTTTTTCTGAGAGTGATGCCCTCTCGTGGAGTACAGAGATTCGGAGCTTTAGGGAAGCTTAATCCTCGCTATGTGGAACTATTCAAGATATTGGAGCGAGTTGGAACGCTAGATTATTGATTGGCTTTGCCCCCATAGCTAGCTGGTGTGCATGACATTTTTTCACGTCTCTATGCTTCAAATGTATATGCCAGACCCATAACACATCATTGACTATCGACTCTTAGATATTAAAGAGGATGCGACATATGATAAGATGCATATTTGCATTATGGACCGCAAGAAGAAGGTACTCCAAAATCGGTTTATTCTCTATGTGAAGGTTCAATGGCAACGCTAAGGACTAGATGGGGCTACACAGGAGCTGGAGAAATAGATAATGCGTATTCTCCCTCAGTTGTTCGAATAACCAAGTACGAATTTGGGGAACCAAATTCTTTTTAAGGGGCGGGGGAGGATTTGTAACAACCCGTTTATCTGCGATTTATTGAGAATTTAAAGCGTTTAAAGGAGGATACTAATTTTTTTTTTTTTTTAAATGAGCGAGTGTTTGGTAGAAATTGGAATGTGTGGTACTTTTAAAGAAGGAGGTGATTTACTGTAGGTTGGCGGCTTAAAGGAATTTAATGAGGGGAAATTGGAATTTATAGTATTTGTGTTGATGAGGTAATTGCTAATTTTCGAAGGAATTTGGGGGTGTAAGCATAATTTCTAAGACTAGTAGTCGGATCATCTTAAAAATAAAATATGAATATTATTGGAAGTTGGTAGAGCGGGTGGCATACGCGTGCGAGTGGCTAGCGGTGGTCACAGGATCGAGCCTGGGGACGCGCAGTGGTGGATTTTTACTGGAATTAATTTCGGCCAAAGCTAAAACCAAAATGACGTCATTTTAAAGGCGCGCTAAGTGTGCATGGTCCACGTGGCCAAGTGCGGCCTTACTGTGCCACACGGCCGCTTGCGCCTAACACTTGTTGCCACGTGTCCAAGTCGCCACCTTGACATTTTAGCACCGTCCCTACACTTTTCTTCCCTATATAAACCCCCATGAAGCTCAATTTGGCCTATAGAATGATTTGAAGAAATTGAAAAAGGTTTGAAGGGCTACCTGCTTGTTGGAATTTAAGGATTAAAGGTAATTGATTGGGTTGAAAGTGATTAGCTAACACTTATTTTGTAATAGTTCTTTTTACCAATTATGCCTAATGTCGCTAGAAGAGTTTTGAGTCTTGATATCAGAAAAATTGGGCACTTTGAGAGGCTTAAAGGAAATTTCATAAGGAAGTTCTCCTTCCTTCTTGTACCTTTGAAAGCAAGTTTCTCTTCATTCTTGCCCTCTATACGGTTTAAATTCTATATTTTCTAGTCTCTTCTAGGTCTCTTGAATTATGAGCTTCTTTAAGGGGCAATCTTGATGTATTTCTTTCAAGAGCTTGGTTCTCCCTATGTTTCTTCATGGAATGATGCCTAACCATGTCGGGTAGGTTCTAGTAGGATGCATGCATCCTGGTTCATGTGATTTGGGTCCTTTAGATTATTGTTCGGATTGCTCAATGCAGGGCTGTCGATCGATTAGGCATGGTTGTTAATCGTTTGGTGTTGTGGGAGGAAACTGTCGATCGACTCAAGCAAGCTGTCAACCGGTTGCCCCTAAGACACAAATTGTTGACCTATGCTTGGGAGTCTGTAGACCGATCCTACCTTATTTGTATTTTACAGCATGTTAATGTGATGTTGGGGGTCGGGTTTTCATCTGGAGGGTCACATGCTATGAATGCTTAGGCACGGACATGTTAGAATGATTTAGGGTTGTGCACGAGTATTGCATAGTGTGTGTATTACTATGTGGGTGAAACATAGCTTGATGCCTGATTTTATGGGGGGCTTGTATCACGTTTATATTTACTATGCCATTGCATTTTCTTATATATTGCATTGCATATGGTTACTATTGCTCGTGACGGATTTATCTACAGGGTATACCCTCGAGCATGGGCTAGGCGAGCTATGGCTTGGTGTGACTTTGTGCGAGTATTAGGCTCGGGAGCATTTAGCTTGGTATATTAGTATGAGGACTAAAGCACATGGTGCGAATTTTGGAGCAGCAGCTCATATTGATTTGCTTGCCAATTTATGGTAATAGGCAGGTTTGGATATAAGGACTTGGGTGCTAGTGTGTCTTATGTGCATATTACTTATGCGTATGTTGCATGGTTAGATATCCATGGTATAGATGTGTGTATGCATATGCACATGTTGTGCGGGCAGTTTGGATTATTCACCCAATTCTATTACCCTTTCATTTTTTATGTTTGCTGAGTCTTGTGACTTACCCTTGTTTTACATCATTCTAGAAAAAGGTAAAGTGATCATAGGTGGGTCCGGCTAAGTTTGATCCTTGATGGGTCGACAGTGTGCACAGAGATCCCCTGACTAAAAAGTGCCTGGGTGGTTTTGGGTTTGTGTTCCCAAGAGGGCACTGTCTGTCATATTTTGTTAATTTATCTTGTTTTGTATCTTATGGGCTGATGGGCGTGGATGTTATGTAAGAGAATTGAGAATATATTGTGTCATGCTTTCGCTAAAAATTAAAGAGAATTTTCAATCATTATATTAAATCCTTGGTGAGGAGCCAAGTGATTGGAGTAGCTTTCTTGCTTGAACCACTATAAATTTATGTGTGCTACATTGTTTTTACTTTTTTTATTTCAGCACTTTCATTTTACCTTTCAACAAGTTTCAATTTTTCTTTACTAATCTGTTTTCAATTTTAATTCTTAAAACAACATTTTTCTAAATCTTTAAAATGATCATTTTTCTTGTATAAAATTTATTCTACATTTCTCTTGTTAGTTTCTATCAAGGATTTATTTGAAGTATTAGTTTGTAAAAGTGCAAACTATTTTTCTATTTAAAGTCCTTTTAAATCAAAAAAAATCTTTAAAACCCAATTCACCCCCTTCTTGAGTGTATCATTTCTTTCAACACCTTTGAGGATGTAAATTGGGAAATAAAAAATTAATAAGGAGGGAAAATCTTTTGAGGATGTAAATGGGGGAATACAAAATTAATGAGGAAAAGTTGCTCGCCTTTGAGAAGGGGAAATAAAAAATTAATAAAGAGAGAAATGGTGTGAATTGAAATTTTTAACATAAATTTTTTAGTCTTTTTTATAATTTATTAATAAACTTAAATAATATGATTTATTTGAAATTTAATATTTTACCATATAATTAAAAATAATCAAATTAAAAATTAATCATTTAAGACTTAAGATGATTAAATAATTAAATGACCTTTAAATCAATCCAAAAAAATGTTAAATAAAAAAATTGTAGACATAAAATTAATTTTTATGTACTAAAAATATATAATTAATTTTCATATTGAATCAATGTTAACTTAAATGACTTGAATTTATTTTTTTTGAAATTGAATAAAAAATATGAATTCAATTATATATGACCCGTTTAAATCTTTAAAACAAGTAAGAGTTAATTATTTATTAAAGTTAACATTTCATATAAATATAAATCTACTATACTTATATATGTGCATGATGTGTATCCTAAATGCTAAATTATTTTTTTGATTGCGAATACCTAATTGATATTGAATAGATTTAACTAATATCATTAAATATTATAGATATTTTATGGGTCCCCGAAGAAAGCTCGATCCATTTTCGGGGAGAGTTGAGGGGTGGATCCTGTTGCTTATGAGAGTTATCGTGTTTTTTAAAAATGGTTTGCAAGATAGGAACATGTGAGAAGACATGTGAGGATTTTTTTCGCACAAACCCTCCAATACTTATGTCAAATAGTGTTATGGTGAAGTCTAGAATGTAGCATGCAATGAAATGCCGAGGCTCCCTATGCTTCCTCCAATAGCTAGGCTTGATTGAGAGAATTGTTGTCCTACAAAATACGGCTTCGGGAAGGTAGTCCCAAAAAAATTGTGAAATCCTTTTGGAAGAACCCTCTATGGAGAATTGCTTTCTCCCGAAAATATTGTCTTCTTCAGGGGAATTACCCTAGAGGAAAGGGTACAACAATAGTTATATATGTTAAAATTTGTGGAATAAATATTATGACTGTAAAATAGGAAAAAGAAATATAATTAACTTAGCTTAAACTCCCTCAAAGCATGTAATTATTAATATAATCAATTGATGTATTAGAGTCAAATAATTAATATAAAATAGTTGAATTCCTAATCAAATAAATTAATCACCATAAGACCAAAAAATCTCATGATTGTGTCATCATAGTCATATAAAATAGTTGAATCCCTAATTAATTTTGATTTTTAGATATGTGGATCATTGAACCAACGCTAATCTGATGGTTAGTTCCGATTATCGAAATCCACAGTCAACAATGGTTGGTAACGTTTTTCCAAAAACACAAGTTTTGATAATAAAAAAATTAATTTTAGATCTACAAAAATTAGTGAAATAGATATTATAACTATGTAAAATAGAAAGAAGAAATATAATTATCTTAACTTAAGATCACTCAAAGCACACAATTATTAATATAAAAAATTGATGTATTGGAGCCAAGTAATTAATATAAAATAGTTGAATTCCTAATCTAATAAATTAATCACCATGAGACCAAAAAACTTCATAATTGTGTCATCATATCAATAAAAACTCAAAATGATCCAAAATTTCATAGTATAAAGAGTAATATATATATAAAAACAATATTTTATCTTGTAATAATTTAAACATAATATGGGAGATATGGACTACTTCCCTCATGAATTAACTTACCTTTTGTCAGTTTTAAAAAGAGTTTATGTAATGTACTTCTATTTATTATACAATTCAATTAAAAAGAAAAACCAGTGTTTCCATTAATCCTCAATCGATAGGCTTATCACTGCTACTTGTCGCCTTCAACCCTTCCCCTTAGTCTTCATCACCATCTCTACTGATTATGAGTTCCCAATTGGCCGACCCTTCCTCTTTACCTCCAACACTGACGATAACCACTGGCACATCTTTCTCCCTCTGATTGTTTCCTTTCATTGCAAGCTACTAGCTCCATCACAACACCGTGTTCAACCATTGATAGATCGATGCCACCTCAGCAACCACCATTGCCTCAAATGCCGCCTCTATTTCCTTTCGAGATTTATGGCATATGGTCTTTGGCCCCTTCTGTAAGGTTTCCGACGATTTTCTCAATTTTCTAATATATGCACACAAGAATAGGGGTAGGTATTAAAACCTAGATTTATTGAAATCTGACCATTAGACACTTTTAATTTTCAGTTATGTGGATCACTAAGCCAATGTTAATCTAATGGTCAGTTTCGATCGTCGGAATCTGCCATGGATGGTGGTCGGTGACATTTTTCCAAAAATGCAAGTTTTGACTATAAAAAATTTAATTTTAGATTTACAAAAAGTCAATTGTTGGATCAAAACTCCTCTTTGGATATATGAACCATTGCGATTGGAGGCATCCATTGGAATCATGGCTCGGTGGAAACAATAAGGACTAAAATAAAAATGAGAGAATAGTGATTAACTAAACCAATACTTTAATTTACTAAAAAAAATTTATGAGTTATTGAATTGCTTAAGTTTCATTTCATTTTTTTTTTTTTTTGGTTCTGTAATATTAGAATAACTTGATGGATAGAAGTTTATGAAGTTGGATAAAACTTAAAAATAAATTTTGCTCCGTATACATTCAAGGGGTCTGAAATGAGAGAATAGTGATTAGCTAAAGCAATACTTTAATTTACTATCTTTTAATTAATTTGTTGTAATTTTTTTATCAGTTATTGAATCGCTTAAGTTTCATTTCATTTTTTTTTTTTTTTTTGTTCTTTAATATTAGGATAACTTGATGGATAGAAGTTGGATAAAACTCAAAAATAAATTCTGCCTCTCATATATTCAAGGGGTTCAAAATCAGAGGATAGTGATTAACTAAACCAATACTTTAATTTACTATCTTTTTAATTAAGTTCCAATTGCATACTACATTGTTGTAGACCATAAATGATTTTTCTGCATACAAAATGTTATCTGAGTGGAGTACAAGAGAAAGTTAATTAGCTTGTCTTGTTTGCAATGAGTAGACATGCTCGCTTACTTTAAAAAATGGGAAAAAAATAATATTACATGAATCATCATAGGTACTTGGATAAACAACATCCATGGAGAAAAAGTAAAAGATTTAATGGTAAGCCATAGTATGAATCAAAACTAGAAGAGTTATCTAGAAATGATATATTAAGATAATTTGCTCACGTTCTAGATGTGATATTTGGAAAGCAATCTAATACAGGAAAGCATAAATGTATTGAACAAGAGTTGAGTTGGACACAAAAAAAAAGTATATTTTTTTAATTGCCTTATTGGAAAACATTGAAATTAAGACATAATTTGGATGTGATGCACATAAAAAAAAATATATGTGAAAATATTTTGGAAACACTAATGAATACTGACAGAAAGACTAATGACAATTTTAATACTTATGGATTTGGAAATAGTGGGTATAAGAAAAGAGGCACTTGCAATGAGATGGTGGAAGGTTTCTTATGCCTTTTGCATGTAACACTTTGTCATTCTTCTTAGACCTGACCATGGGCTCTTGGAGTATTACATTCTCCCCCCTCCTTGATCACATGATGTCCTCGTCATGTGACCTTACAACTGGTCTTAGATCTTCTCTCTCCCCCCCCCCCCCCTTCAGCACCCTTTGGGTGTGCTTATTGATTGTTTCTCTCACCAATTACCACGGTAATTAGGCATCCATACCTTGACCAAGGTCTTTGATTTCATTGAGAATGGCTCTTGGAACTAGCCCGTCCTTTTCCCCTGTCTAATTTACGATCTTATTAGGAATCACCTTTCTAGCCTTCCTTGCTTTCAGCATCGGGATGAGATTTTTTGGCTCTCGGCTGCGAATGATGTTTTTTCTGTGAGGACTGCGCTTAAGGACTTCCAGGAAAAGCATCCCTGGGTTCCTTGGCATAGGCTCGTGTGGTCGTCGGAGTGTATTCCAGCTCAATCTTTTATTTTGTGGTTAGCAATTCGAGAATGTCTTTCTACTCTTGACTGTATTAACCTTTTTGTCTTTTCCAAATAGATGTTTCCTTTGCAGGATGAATGCGGAGAGACATAGTCACCTTTTTTTTTAGTGTCTTTATTCTAGAGAAGTGCTGACATTCTTCCATAGATCAAAGAAATTCAATTAGCCTTGGCGTCGATAGGATACTAGTGTGATTTGGGCTGCTACGAGATAGAGTGGTAAGTGCCCGTGGCAGGTCGTGAACAGATTGGTGCTTCATGCTTTGGTGTATTTCATCTAAAGGGAGTGTAATAACAGGTGCTTCCATGATCAAGAGAGATCTGCCTCTTAGTTGGCTCATCTGATTCAGTGCGCTGTGTGGGCCCGTCTAATGACTCTTCGATTCAGACTGTTTATTCAGAGTTATGCTCTTCGTCATGTTTGGAGGCTTCTGAGGGAACAGGTTTTCCCTCCCCATTGAGTTGTTGCTTGCTTGTTATTGGAGGCTGGCTTTTGTGTTTATGGAGTCTACAGCTAACTAGTTAAAGGTGTAATTATGGGAAATGTAGAAAATTCAATTAACCATGTGGGATGTAATGATGGGAATGTTGAAAATCTAATTAAACGTGTGGAGGCATAAATCTCAATGACACATGGCAAGCTTCTATTGGTCATTTGGAAGATAAGATAAGATCACATGATGGCTCATAATGACCCCTTGAGGTGGCATCGCGTGATTGGTTAAGAAAATCTTACTTAGTCTCCAAGTTTGCAAAAGTCTCCAAAAGGACATGTGGCAAGCATTTATTGGCCACTTGGAGATAGGATTTGAAGTCCCATGAAGACCTCGCTAGGTGGTGACATGTGGTTGGTTAGAAAACTCTATAAATATGGGCCTAAGTTAATCACAAACCATTCCAAACATTTTGAGGAGAATCTATATCAAATTGAGGGAAACAAATGGGGAAGGTCATGTTCTTGAGAAAGATGGGAGAATTCTACAAAAAAGAAGGAAGAAAATCGATAGAGAATCGATGGAGAACGGGCCTCATCAAAGTTTACGAGTCTTTCTCGAAGTTCATGCCAATCAATCAGAAAACCATGAGAAAATCGTTCTCGCTTGTTGTAAACAATGCTTTCTTGGGTAAATAGTCAAGGTGAGTGGCTCTTGTGCATGCTTCCTCTTGATCATTCTTGGTTTCATTTATGAGTGGTTCATGCATGCTTCTTGCTTTCTCTTAACCATCCTTGGTTTCATTTGTGAGTGGTTCTTGTGCATGCTTCCTCTTGATCATTCTTAGTTTCATTTGTGGATGTGTTGTGGCTTACGTCTCATGTTTCCTTTGTTTCAAGCATATATTTCCTATTTTTGCACACATCACGAAGTTTGTGGTTGTGGTTTGTTGATGGGTCATCATGGAAAATCATGTCCGTGCAACAGGACTAGGTCGTGGCATGCATATCAATTTTCCTTGGCTTATTCATATTACATATGCTTTGTCTTACATCATGTTATTTGATGACTGTGGCTTGTTGGTGGTTTGTTATATGTGAACTACCACAGGGACCCATGTAAGAGGGCTAACCACGTGGGCTCATGTAATAGGGTTATCTCGTGCTTGTGTAAGAGGGCCGAGAGGTTCAGACATGGCAACACCCCATCATCTGCTATCACATGAGACTATCTCGTGCTTGTGTAAAAGGGCCGAGTGGGTCGATCATGGCTACGTTCTGGCATGTCCATCTTGTGCCCGTGTAAAGGGGCCAAGAGGTTCATGACAGCACCCTAGCATGGCTATCATTGGGAAGATTTCGTGGCATATCTATATATTACACCTACATGCACTGTTTCCTTTATTGTATCACTCACTTAGATGTCATTATCTAACTCGGGTGTTTTATACCCCTGGAATATTCACCGTTCCAAGTATATGAGATGTACTAGGTGACACAGGTTCCAATGCAAGTAAGGGCAAGGAGGTGGTGCTTGGTTAACTCTGGGTTTTTATTTCATTATGTACCCATGTAATCCGAGTGATGTATTGTAATAGCAGCTAGGATACTTGAGCTTGTAATAAGTGTGTGAGTGTCCTACAGTTGTTCTAAAGGTTGTGGTTTCGATGTGTGTGCGTGGGTAATATCTCAATTAATGCACTTTAAATGTCGTATGGGGAAGGTGCCATGATAAGGGTTTCTTCACTAGCTTAGGCATGTGTTGCAGTTGTAACTAGAAGTAGTGAGTTGCGCCTTTTGGGTTTATTGAAAGTTGTATCCATTTGTTGTACATATAAAAGAAAAATAGTGGAAACCCCTTTTATTTAGCTTTGGTTAAGCTTTCAGGTTCGATCCAAGTTGTAACACCCCACCTACTCAGGGCGTGTTATGTCTTAGGAAATTACGGAACTTATTTATTTATTTATTTTGGCTAAATTACATCATTCCCGAAATTCCCATAGACCCATCTAATGCTCGGTGAAATAATTTATACACCAGATATAAATAAAATCTTATAAAGCGGAAGCTGAAATTGAACCTGATCATAGCATTTTATACATAGACAACCAAACATAGTACTTGTTACAAAGTTCTCACCATACATAAGCTTATAAAGATAATTTAAAACGTACATTCTTGCTACACATAATACTTGAAATATTCATGCTACAACATAACATGGTACACTTGCTCATTTCTCGATGACTCGTGTCGTTACACATCTTGGAGTTCCGTACCATCACTGCAAGTCCCGACTGGAACGTTAAATATTCTAGGGGCAAAACCCAAATTAGATGATGAAAAATCTAAGTAAGGGTACAAAATATTTTATCATGTGTGTATGCAATGTCTTACTCATCGTAGGTGTCAACTGCACCCTTCATACTACCTACCATTTTTACGGCCACCTCTTTCGAAGCCAGGGTGTATGAGGGCACCCTTGGTAAAGTAGCGGTGCCAGTTCGTACTTCCTAGCCTTCTAGAATTTTCTTGTAATTTTTCATTTTATTTTTCCTTATTTCCATAATAACAAAATCACTTAAATAAATAATTAATTTAGCATTTTTCAGAAAAATTTTCCCAAAATAAGGCATAAACGAAATTCTAGATTTTCTTGAAATTTTTTAAAATTTTGCAAAACTTTTCCTACTTTCTTTTATTTTTTCTTCTTTTCTTTTTCTTTTCTTTTTCCACCTGGCGCGCGCATGCAAGCCACGAGCCGCCTCCCCATACCCTAGCGCGTGCGGCCACGCGCTCGACCTGGTTTGTCTTCTCCGACGACTGCTTCGCCGCCGGCGACACTGCCGCACCTCAAAGCTTCGAAACGAGCTTGTCTACCCCCTAAAACCGACCCCCTGATCTCGAATATTGCCTCAGAATTCAAAAAAAAAATAATTAAAAATACCTCAATTTGCATGTTGAAGCCTCGGCTCCGTCGAAGTCACGATTTTCCAGAGAGCTTGGTTTCCCCT
>NC_068350.1:15257189-15340464 GCF_014633365.1 Diospyros lotus
TGGTTTGATATTATTTTCTTCTTAAGTTTTTAATGTTATTCTTAATTGAATGATTCTAAAATTTCCTAAGATATTTATTTAGAACTTAATAAGTTAGGTTTTGGTATTTGTTGCTTCATAGGGAAAGAAAGACAAAATTAGTCAACTAATGATTCCCAATGTCTTCCAGACAATACACTAATTGATGAAACTACACCATAGCCTAATGAAGACGAACCACATCTGTAATACCCCATATCTATGTGAAGTCACCACGTAATTTGGATGAGTTTAAAAATACTGAAAAGTAGATTTGATATTGCCGAATCAGCTAGAGGGAGTACCCGGACTTAGATGCCTAAAGAAAATGGTACAGCAATATCAAGTATCCCGAATAAGATTTATGATATAGAAAGAAATCAGATTTTTAAACAATTTTCGGTACAGCTAGGATTCAGGTTGAGAAACCAAATGATGGTAAGGGATTCCTGGGAAGTCAACGGAACCCTGAGTAGGGCTATATTAAATATAAGAAAGAACCCTTAAGAGGTTTCAAGAAGAAACATAAAGATTTTTGGATAGCATATGATCATAAGTACAATCGAGCCTAAGTGTAATTTTTAGTTCAGGAGAGCTTTGTACAAATCTAGCACAAAAGAATCCTACCCCACTAGAATCACCCTCCACCTTAGCCTTGTCTTTACTAGAATGGTGTAAAACAAGAATGAGCCACAAGGCCCAATAAGTATAATATGAAACGAAAGAGCATAAGAATAAGGATTGCAATAATAGACATACTCATGGATTACCCAACCATTAGCCATATGAAATGCACCCATACCATGCAAAATCCTTTTATGCTCATTGTATAAGTTTGTAAATCTTTGAAACCACATAAACTCATACATATATAAATATCAAGGGACTCTTAGGGCCCTCTGACTCAACCCAAGACCTATGCCCATAAATAGCATATGATGTAATGACTCGTTAGTGGGTCTAGAGTTTTATTTGAATTATAATTTATTATGCATGATAAATTAGCCTCAAGAATTAGGTGATATAAATATTGTGATGTGCCTAATTTAAGGGATCGGGCTTTTAAAGAAAATTTGGTTTGATGCCAAGTGTAATGGGTTGTGTCTTATTTAAGATGAGGTTGTCAAGCCCATTGGGCCTGTGAACATATATATATATTGGGGCCATGGTGTTGGGCTAATGAAATGGGTATTAGGCCCATGAGCATAAAGATTTGTGTATTTTAATTAATCAAAATGAATGAATTATGAAAAGTCTAATGAGGGCTTGAAGTTTGTTTATTGTGTATGTGAAAAGTGAGGGTGAAATGGGAATTTAATAAATGAGTATTTATTATAGATAACTTGTGTGTATTATGAAGTAAAAAGGAAAATGAAAAAGAAAAGAAAAAGAGGTAAAAGACCAAAATAGGTTTAATGAGTTGTGGCGTGTGTGTAAAGGAGAGGGTAAAGTGGTAATTTGGCCAAGGGGGTGGTTGGAGAGTTGATGGCAACCATCCCTCCCTCATGCTTCTTTATTTTCCTTATCTCCTTTTCTCTTTCCTTCCCTCCTCTCCCAAGCAACCATTTCTTCTTTATCTTGTTTCTTCTTCTTTCATCTTCTTTCTTCTTTGATAATCTCCATTGAAGCTTCAAGTGGGAAGTTGCAGCTGGTTGTTCTTCTTTTTGGACCAAGCATCGTTAAGGCAAGTTCCCTTACCTCCTTGTTTCTTTTTGGAGTCGTTCTAAATGCTATTGCTTGTTCCTTCTATGTCGTTTCTATGCAAGTTCATGTTTATTTTCCTTGTTAATGCAAGCTTTGATTCTTTTTTCTCTTGGGTTAAGTTGGTTTCCTTCTTAGTTCCTTTGTCTTTGAATCTTCTATTTTCTTAGAAGATCTAATCTTGAGCCTATATTGATTGGTGGATTATTTTCTCATTTCTTTAAACTTTGTGTTTTATCGTCAATGGGTCTTTTTGAGAGTTGTCATTAGGGTCTAGCTCGCCCTAAATTCTCAAAGGAATGACACTTGATTGATTAGGAGTTTTAGAGAAGCAAGGTTTTTGGTTATCTTGCTTGGGATGTTGAGTTTTTTGTGGGTTGTCGTTGCTATTTTTAAATTTTAGATCTCTATTAGTCAACTAAGTCCTCATTCTGTCGACTAAGTAGGTGTGTAAGGTTCTGTTAGTCGACCAAATTTATGCTTTTGTCAACTAAATGGGTATTTTGCTTTCTGTTAGTCAACCAAGTGTTTCAATCGGTCGACCAAGTGGGTATTTTGGTTTCTGTTAGTCGACCAAGTGATTCAATCAATCGACCAAGTGGGTAATTTGGCTTCTGTTAGTCAATTAAGTGTTTAACTCGATCGACAAAGTCCCTATTTAGTCGACTAAGTCTTCTTCATCGGTTGACTAAGTTCTTAGTTAGTTGACCAACTCTTTTATTCAATCAACTAATAGAATGCATTAATTCTTTCTTTTTGGTCCAATTCTTTTCTAATGTTTGTAATTCTTCCCTAAAGCTCTTATGATGTTTTAGTTGGCTTCAAAATCACCTCGCAGATATGTAGGTGTTCCAAAAATGGGGAAGTTAATTAATGGTGAGAATTGAAAATGAAAATCATGAGATTTTAATGGTGAATTCATGTAATCAACTTGTTTGACCTTGAGAATGGTATGGAAATGAATCTCAATGAATGATGCTAAATCATGTGATGAAAATATCATTGGCTCATGTGATGATATAATCTTGAAATGTCTAAGTGCACATGATGATTATGATGAGAACATTGCTAATAATGAAGCATGTTCAATATGTTTACTTGAAACTCTCATGAGCATTGCATGTTATTATTATTTGCGCACCTATTATTTTGCATGACGGTTATGAACCACGGGGTGAGAAAATGATATCCTAAAGAGGGCCTGATGTGGGTGAGGTGGCTATAAAACCCAGTAGGCGATGCTCAAGCCAAATGAATCGTTGAATGATTTTTCTATGTATATGTATGCATGCATGTGAATGAAAGGCTTTGAGGGCCGATGTGATGCATGGAAATCTATGTATTCATGAGAAATGGAACGATGCATAAAATACATAATAATAATGGCATGGGAATGATAATAATGATGGAAACTAATGGAAAATACTACTCGTACTTGGACAGTCGGATCTATTCCACTTTGATTTATCCATGCCTTAACTCATTTGCTTCATTTGTTGTAATATATACTTGCTGAGCCTTGTGGCTCACCTTGTTTATTCCTGTCATTCCAGGTAAGGGAAAACCAATTGCTAAGGGTGAGTCTAGTGAGGCTTAAGCCCAAGTTTAGTTATGTATAGAGATATCCTAGCTGAAAAGGTCCATGGGAGTGGTTTGTTTTGAGGGCATGTAGAATGAGATTCATTTTGTAAATGATATTTTCCCTTATATTTTGATTGTAAGGCCTTTGAGCCTAAAGAATTGTGTCAGTTAAAATGTCATTGGAAATGCTTTATTTTGGCTCTTGTAGATCAGTGAGCAAGTAAAGGAAAAAAATATTTAGTGTTTAATTTGAGTTATTGTTTCTGTATCCATTTATGTGACGACCTCCTTTTAAATTTTCCTATCTTAGTAGGATTATCCGGGAGAAGGCTGCTACATACGATCCTTGGGGCCCATTAGCTCAACCCAAGGTCTTACCATATCATATGTCATGAGGTCTTTGGGGCCCATCAGCTCAATTCAAGGACTATGACCATATACAACATACGAACCTTGAGGCCCATTAGCTCAATCCAAAGCCTTGGCACACAAGTAACATACATAACATAATATATGAAAACATGCATATGAAATGCTTTCCAATCATAAGCTTCCACATGGCCCAACAATAGCTCTTTATCATACCCATGCATGCACATTTATTCCCTAAAACATTTACCCAAGAAGTGGAAACAAGAGGGAAAAACTTAAGAAGCAACTTGATTTTATTATGAAAAAAGTCGTCTCTTGGCAGAGGAAAGTCGACTTCTAGCAATGGGAAGTCAACTTCTTTATGGCTTTAGTCGACCTGACCGAGAGCTAGATATGTAGAGTCGACTTGGCCAAGAGCTGACTTATGGACAATCGACCTCTACTTGGTGAAAGTCGACTCCTAGCCTCAAAAGTCGACTCCCTTTCATACTAAAGTCAACTCCTGAACAAAAGTTAACTCTTTGAAGACAGAAACGCAAGAAGCAAAAAGAGAATTGCAACCAATACACACAAGATCACCAAATCTTGCATTGCTATTGATCTTAACAAAGGAGAACAACATTCCTTAGAAATTATAAGGTGGCACAAACCCTATTTAAAGTTCCAAAAGGCTTCAACAAGATCAATCAAGAATCAAGGAAAATTTATAGTGCTTTCTACATAAGCAACATTTTCAAGAACTCTTCTCCAAAATAGAGAGCTTTTCATGAATAGATCACCAAGATCTCAAGATTTAAGATTTTAGAACTAAGAGAGAAGTTAGAACTTACCTTATGTAGCTTTTCTTTTGATTTTAGCTTGAGAAAAGCTTCTCCTAGGATCTAATATTCCAACCATCACCACCAACTTTGAAGAAGCCAAGTAAAGAAGGAAGGAAGATGATGAAAACCAAGAACCAGCCTATTGAATGCCCTCTTAGAGCTTTAATGATCAAGGATGAAGAAGAAGAAAAGAAGAGAGGAAGAAGAAGAGAAGGAGAAAGAGCTTCCACCGCCAAACTCAAGAAAAATCTCCAAGTTTCCTTCATTTTTCATTTCATTCCTATATATATATATCACATATATATTAACCCATTTTCCAATTTCCCATAAATTGTAAAAACCATAATTCACATGCCATATATATATATATACTTACCTTGCATTCTCAGCAACCCCCACATCCTGCAACTCGAATTTTGACTTTTCCATTCTCCACCTCACTTAAAAATGCTTCATCTTACTTGACTATGTTAACCATCCAACCTTGAGTAATTTCCTTGACTTGACTTTTCAACACATATCTCCCTTGCTTTGGTTTCTTTTTCCTACATGCACATAATTCTTGCTTTGCCTAAGTTTTCACCTATAAGATGACATGATATTCCTCAAAGTTATTATCAACATAAAGTAAAAATTCAAATCACACAATAAAATCACCCAAGCGGTGTAAGCCCACAAATGGGTTGTTACAACATGAATGTAAAATCTTCCTTTCTAAAATAGATTTCTCGTTCAAAGCATTATTAGAAGATTTGGATTGAGTTTCTTTTAAATCTTTTTATAATGAAAATCCTTTATTGGAAGAAAGCAAATAGTCATTCTTTGATTTTAAGACTTACAACTCATTTGATAAAAACTTCAATTGCTTTTGAAGAAATTTGTTTTTCAAGTGATGTTTTTCAAAATTAACATGTAACTCATTAAAATCATTTAACAATTGTCTTTATAAAACTCATCATCACTATCATCAATAAGTAGAAGTAAAGGTTACCTATTCTTCTTCCTTAACCATGAAGCATGTGTTTGAATTTAAGCTTTGTTTTAAGACGTGGGAACAGTCTTCTAGAACTTTTTCACATATTTCTTCTTTTTCCCTATGTGCACCATCAACATACTCACAACTTTGGTTAGTAAGATATATTAAATCAAGAGTGTTCAATATATCTTTTGCATTAGAGCATTTATAAATTTTAACATAATAATTCTCATTTAAAGCTTGGTGCAAAATATGCATGGCTCTAATATTTAAGGAAAAATTCTTTTTGTCATGCTTATCTCACTCCAATTTTGGTTTTAAAACATAACCATTTTCCACAATATTCCACAAGTTAAAATCAATGGATGTCATAAAAATACAAATCCCTTTTCTCAAATGATCATAATATGAGCCATTAAAATAAGGAGTTATATCTATAGGGTACCGTTCCTTAAGCATAGAATCTTTCATGATTGCCATGGATCACTCCTTAGGTGGTTAAACCTAAAAAAATGAAGAGATAGGGTTTGACACCAATTGTTAGGTTCATGTAATTTAATGGCATCACACACCCAATAGAGGTGTGAATTGGGTGTTTATAATTTTAAATTTTGTAAAGATTTGCAAGAAAAATATGAAAACAATGAATTATAAGCAAGAAGGTATAATTCAAAGTATGCAAGAGACATAATATGGATTCAGCGACTCAGGAGAAACTTGATAAGGAGCCTATCACTTTCACTCCTACTGATCAGGGGAATGTGCTCGTGTCACATGATGATTCTCTCATCATTTCTACTATTATTGCCAAGCACCCTATTGTTTGAATTCTTGTGGATAGCAACAGCTCCATTAACTTGATCTATTGGAACTATTTTGAGTAAATGCACATTGCTCATGACTAATTTAAATCTGTCTCCCTTCTTTTGTATAGTCTTATAGGTGAGCCAATACTTGTTGTAGGGTCTGTATAACTTCCAATAACTCTGGGTGTGTATCCTCAAAGCATGACCAGTTAGGTGAATTTCAAGGTAACAAAGTCGTTGTCCATCACATATAATATCATTCTTGGGAGCTTGCTTATAAGCAACATAAGGGCAGTTTCCACCGTGGTTATCTCCTAAAGAAGTTTCTAACCCTTACTGTTGTGGGATAGGTTTACGATGATCAGAAGAAAGCCCAGATATGTTATGCCTCATCAATTAAGGGTTTGAAAGGAAAAGAGGTTGCAGATATTACCATTGAGACCCTGTCTATCTTTGAGTAGGCCACAGTGAAGCCTTAGCAAGTTGAAGTATTAGTGTAACGACCCAACATAGGGTCTAGAGTATGTTGGCCTTGGTGGGTGTGTGCTATATTTTGGTAAAATTGATTTAGAAGGTTAAAAATATTCTAAGTGTTCTAAAAAATGGAAATTAAATGAAATCCATGTGAGTTGAATGTTCCAAGTGAAATAAAATGGGATTGGGGAAGAAAGTCAATGGGGAGGTTGTGAAAAAGTCAAAATTGGGCTTAAAGATTGAAGAGAAGTGGGATGGTCGGTTGTGTGTGTGAGTATGTATGTATAAATAAGCATTTCTATATAATTTAAAGAAGGAGAAAAGGAGGAGTGGCAACCTTGTGAATTCTTGCAAGTGCAAGGCCAAATTGGGAAATGGGAGAAGTATATATAAGGAAGCTTGGTGCAATTCTTCTTCATTTCTCCTTTCTTCTCCCTAACCTTCTTCTTCGCTTGCTCTATTGGCTCATTTTATCCATCTCCTTCCTATTGAAGCCAAATAGGAGGTCGATTGTTGAAGTAGAGGGCTAGTTGTGGGTCTCGGAAGCTTGGTTCGTGGCTCATCTTCTTCTTTAAATCCATCCAACCATTGACCCAAGTTCTTATTCCATCTCTCTTTTCCATGTCAATTTCTTCTTTTGGAATCTTGTTGATGTATGTCGTGACCCTCTTCTTCCTTCGTGATTCTTGAGTCCACCATTTTTGGGTTAAGTTTCCATAAAACCCTTTGTTGGAAAGAGGTTTTGCATACACTTGGTTGGTTGCAACTCATATCATTTTCTTGTATTTTTGATAAACTGCTCCCATCATCTGAATGGGGGCTTGATTCACCCCATATTTTTAAATGGAATGGCGAGTTTATTGCTAGGGTGTAGTTGCATGCAAGAATTTGGCATTGTTTGCATGTATTTTTGGTGTTATGTGGGTTGTTCATGACTTAAAGGGTGCTGTCAGTCGACCATTTTCCATAATTTATCGACCATCTTGGTGTAGATGGTTCTACCAATTGACCATTTCCTTAATCGATCGATAGTTTGGGATAAAAAGCCTCTACCAGTCAATAGTTTCCTTCCTATCAGTTGACCATTTTTAACCTTTATAGCCTGCGCATGCTTTACTATTTTGAGCATAATCTTTTGTAGAAAAATCGGATTCATGAACCGTTTATTGTGTTGTAAACTATACTTGATAAGATTCGATTGGGTATAGAATTTGAATTATTTGGACTTGTTTTGAGTGGTTTCCTCTTGGTTCCAATACATGTCTAGAGGAGTTAGGGTTCATAAGAGGCTTATGTGTAAAGGATGAGTTTGGGATGATTTCTTCATGATCTATAAGAATGTTCAGATTCTATTGAGGGATTACTTCTACATTTTTGGGTATAGTTGGGGTATGATTTGGGGTTACAGGAGTTTTGTAATTCGATAAAATATTTATAAGCTTATTATTTGGGCATGCTTTACGGGTGAGCCAATGCATTGAGTGGAGCTGATTGGCCTTTAGGGTTGCGTGCGTATGGGAGCATACCCCTAGGTGTTGAGCTATCTTGCCTCAATAACCTCATGGCATAAGTCGTGTGTAGACCATGGGTGGAGCTGGCTGGCCTCAGGTGTTAACTTGGAGTTGAGCTGTTTGGCTCCAAGTGTCAGTTGTTATGTATATAGACCTTGGGTGGAGCTAATTGGCCTCAGGCATTGCCTTGGGAGTGGAGCTGTTTGGCCCTAAGTGTCTGTTATTATCTAGATATATAGTGTTGGGATATGGATATGTGCATGTATCATCCTTTGTTCCTGGATTTGTGTGAATGGTATGGTTGGGCTAGTGTCTTACCTTCTGGTAGGTGTACCTTATATGGGACACTATGGTGGTTAGTCCGTTGACACTATGGAGGTGGGTCCGCTGGCAGTATATCTGCATATCACTATAGCGGTGAGTCCATTGACATTTCTACTTATGGTAGAGAACCCTTGACATTATCCTATCCGTGTTATTTCCACTATTGTTCCATCTTGGTGAGACAAAGTTGTAGATGACGTGTGTTTATGCTATTTTTACTCACGTGACCTTGTACTTGCTATTAGCCGCTATGATTACCTTTTTATTCATTTATGGTTGTTATGTTATGGCCTCACTTTACTTATTGTTAGTGCTTGGTTCATATACTTGCACGATTAAGGGAAAGTTGAGGAAGGTGACGGATCTAGCTGCTAGTGATGGGTCGTGTTAGATATGTGTACAGATGTCTTCCCAACCTGAAGATCCTTAGAGGTTGTGTTGAGGGCAGGGAGCTAAGTGTTATTTTGTAATTTCCTTTTTCCCTTTTTTATACTTTGTGTTGTATGCGCAATTAAGCCCGAAGGGAGCATTGTGATGACTTAGTGTTGTATATGTATATACATGGGGTTCATAACTTTTCGTGTGTCCATGTGGATGGCTATTCTGGGATTGTGTTTCTATACCTTATCAGTGATGACTCTCTCATGGATCTCCCTTACTAGCAAGAGCTCCAAGAGGCAACCGTTACAGTTAGAGCATATAAGGTTAAGTGAGGATGATGAAGAAAAGTTGGTTTATATATGTGGGGAGACAGTTACCATCTCAGGAGAAGCAGGAAGTTATTCACTATTTATGAGCTAATGTTGATATGATAGTTAAGAATTGTTGTGATGAATCGCATGTTAAAAAGCTCACTCAAGTGTTCTCAATTTGTTGTTAATATAATATACTTTGAACCCCAACAAGTGTGCCTTTGGAGTCCAGTTGGGTAGGTTTCTTGGTTATCTCATTACACAGTGGGGGATCGAGGCTAATCTAGAGAAAATTCAAGCTATTCTAGATATGCAATCTCTCTTGATTGTGAAGGATGTCCAAGGGCTTATAGGTCACCTTGTAGCTCTCAACTGATTCCTTTCTAAATCCATTGAGAAGAGTCTTCCTTTCTTCCAGGTGTTAAAGGGGGGAAAGAACTTTGAGTGGAATGAAAACTCTGAGCAACCTTTCCAAGCCCTAAAGACCCATCTCATGAGATTTCGTTGTTGATTCAACCTGAAACTGGTGAACCACTCTACCTTTACCTCAGGTTAGCTATGCTGCAGTCAGTGTTATACTATTGAAGAAAACTAAGTAGGCATATTGGCCTGTATATTATGTTAACCAAGTTCTTCATGGGGATGAAACTCACTACCCCTATGTTGAAAAGGTGGATCTAGCTCTTGTTGTGGTGGTAAAGAAGTTTAGACCATACTTCCACATAATCATGGTGCTTACTGATTAACCCTTGCATCAAATTTTGTAGCGACTAAAGTGTTCAGGTAGACTCACCAAGTGGGCCATTAAGCTTGGCAAATAAGGTTCAGGCACTAATAGATTTCATTATGGAGTGTACCCATCTCCTAATTTTGTGACAGTGTTTGTCACTGAATGGATGTTGTTTATTAGTGGGGCTTCAAATGCTCAAGGTAGCAAAGCTGGTATTGGTCTCATTTCTCTTGAGGGTGAAGTTTTGGAGTACTCCCTATGGTTTACCTTTCCGAGCTCTAACAACACCATGAAGTAGAAGGCCCTCATTGTAGGTTTGAGTATTGCTAAGAAGTTCAAGGCACAGAGAGTTATAGCCCATAGTGACTCCCAACTCGTGGTTCAACAATTCCAGGGTACCTACGAGACCAAGGATCCTACACTTGTGCAGTATCATCAGGAACTTCGAGGGTTGGCCCACTCTTTCACAGACTTCCAGTTGATTTGGTTTAATCGCACCCTTAATCAGCATGTCGATGCCCTATCCAAGTTATCCTCAGCGAGTGATACCCTTAGGCGCTTGATTCACATGGAGGTTTTGCAGAGGCCTAGCATTGAGGAACGTGAAGTTGAGATTACAACACATTTCATTAAGACAAAGGATGACTAGAGTTCGTTAATTCTTTAATATCCCAATTAAATTGAAGTAGTGAGAGTTTATCAAATACAAAATTTTATATGGTGTTCTTTTCGTATTTCAATTTTTAGTTTTGAGTTTTAAATTTATTTTTAATTTTATGTTTTCAAATTACTAAAAAAGCATTTTTTTTATCACTCAAAAAATTATTTTTCAAAATAAAAAACTAAAAAATGAGTTTATTTTAAAATTTTGAGAAAATTTATTTTATAATATTTTATTCAATAAAATTTGATTCAAATTAAATTGTAAATATTTATTAATAAATTATAAATTTGATTCAAAGGGTTTAAAATATAATACAAAAGATAACTGATAATCTAATCATATATAATACATTAAATTGCAAAGTGCTTTCTAAAGTAATTTTTAATTTGACTTATTTATTAATTTCATGATAAATTCATTTTGACCTACAAATTGAAATCTGACATTAATTTTGAAATTTAGATTACCCATTCTATAGGCATTAATTAAAAAAATTATAAATCATAAAATAACAAAATATTGATTTATCATAAACATAATCCAAAATCTTAGAAATATCATTTAAAAGAAAAATCAATATAAAAGAAACCATATTACATATTCAATTTAATATTTAAACAAAACAAAACAAAAAAGCTTGGATATAATTTTCCTCATTCCTATTGCACAAAATTGAAATCCCCAAATCTCAACCCTAAAAGGGAGGAGCCGTAGGAGGAAGAAATGGCAGAAATCCCCGAATCTCAACCCTAAAGAGGAAGAGCTGGAAGAGGAAGAAATGGCAAAAGGAAGAAATGACTAGCGGTGGCGAGCATGGATGGAAAATTTGGGCATGGATGGTGGTGATGGCGGTGGCGGAGGTGATGGGTGGTGACGGTGATGGCGATGGTATGTGTGGATGGCAGATCTGGGCTTAAAGGGCGGTGGTAGACGTGGATGGTGGTAGCGACTGAGCCTTGAAGAGAAGAGAAGATAAGAGAGAAGAGAGAAGGAAGAGAAGGACTGGAGTGTTTTCCATATTTGTTATTCAAAGAGTTTGTTTTGGCTGAAAATAGCCAAAACGTGATTGTAGCGTTTTACATTTTCTATATAGATATATATATTTTGTGTTTTGGAAAATAAATTATTAAAAATAGGTAAGTAAATGCATTTTGAGTGTTTTGAAAAATTGAAAATGAAAAATGATATTAAAACAATAAAAAGAATAAGCCTTTAGTCTTTAACGCCAATTAAACTTAACTTGAAAGAAAAGTTGGGGCCAATTACCCTTTTTAATGGTGAATTTTTGTAGCGGCCCTCTCTCGGATAATCTCACTAGCATAAGAAATCCAAAAGGAGGTCGTCATAAAATGGATACAGAAACAATAACTCAGTTGAAACACAATTTTTTTTTTATACTTGCTCACTGATCATCGGAGCCAAAATAATACATTTCCAATGACAATTTAACTTACATAATCCTTTAGGCTCAATAGCCATACAAATCAAAATATAAAGG
This sequence comes from Diospyros lotus, assembly GCF_014633365.1. Lineage (NCBI taxonomy): Eukaryota > Viridiplantae > Streptophyta > Magnoliopsida > Ericales > Ebenaceae > Diospyros > Diospyros lotus. The sequence continues at coordinate 15,269,358 of NC_068350.1, forward strand.
CAAATATCAATTACAAAATGAACCTCACTCTACATGCCCTCAAAACAAATCACTCCCATGGGCCTTTTTCAGCTAGGATATCTCTGTACACAACTAAACCAGGGCTCTAGCCTCACTAGACTCACCCTCAGCAATTGTCTTTCCCTTACTTGGAATGACAGGAATAAACAAGGTGAGCCACAAGACTCAGCAAGCATATAATACAACAAATGGAGTAATAGAATTAAGGCATGAATAAACCAAAATAGAGTACACCCGACTCCCCTAATACAAATAAGAATCACTTATTATTTCCCATCTTTATTATTATTCCCACACCATCGTCATTATGCATTTTATGGCTCGCTTCATTTCTCAAGAATACATAGATTCTCATGCATCATGTTGACTCACAAGGCCTTTCATTCACATGGATATATACATATATATAGAAAAATCAATTAACCATTCATTTGGCTTGAGCATTGCCTACCAGGCTTATGGCTACCTTAACCCGCGTTAGTCACTCCTTTAGGATATCATTTTCTCACCCCGCGGAACATAACCACTGCACAAAATAATAAGTATGCAAATGATAATACCATGCAATGCTCATGAAGGTTTCAAGTAGATATATCATACATGTTTTTTTATTAAAAATGTTCTCATCATGATCATCATGCATACTTAGACATTTCAAGATCATATCCTCACATGAGCCAATGATATTTTCATTCACATGATTTAACGTCATCCATTGAGTTTCATTTCCATACCATTTCTCAATATCAAGCAAATGGATTACATAAATTCATCATTAAAATCTCATGATTTTCATTTCTTATTACACATGGTAAACTTCTCCTCTTTAAGACACCCTCATATCATCAAGAAGCATTTTACGACTCATTTGAACACTACAAGATGTTTGGGGAAGAAATCACAAGCATTTAAGAAGAATCGAACCAAAAGGAAAGAGTTAGTCAACAAATGGAAGCCAAACTCTCTACTAACAGAAGCCCAAAAACCCACTTAGTCGACAAAAACAAAAGGTTAGTCCACAGAAAGAATTTATGCATTTTGTTAGTTGACAGAATAAAAGAGTTAATCGACTAACTGGGGATTTAATCAACAGATGGAGAAGACTTAGTTGACTAAATAGAAACTTAGTTAACAGATTAAAACACTTAGTCGACTGACAAAAGCCAAATTACCTATTTAGTCGACAGATGCAAAAATTTAGCTGACTAACAGAATCTAAAACACCTACTTAAAACTTTAGACCCTTGAACGGGTCGTTACAATTTTCACAATTTTATGTTAAAAAAAAACTACATATAATTAGTCTTGCAAGATTATTTATTATTTTTATATATTTATTATTAAACACACGAAGAATTCATAAATATTTAAGAAAAAGAGTTTATGTTGTTTAAATTAATTTTTCATTTAAAAATTCATTATTAGAGAAAGTGTTGGCTTGAATTGTTATCTTTAGTGTTTTCAACTTCCACCTTTTTTTTTTTAAGAGGAATTAGTGTAACTTGTCAAATAATAAAACTGTTAAGCATAGTGTAATACCCGAGAAATTTGAATTATTTAAGAATAAGCAATTTATTAGAAAAATGGGATTTCAGAGAAGATTGGTATCTGAATAGTTTGAAAAATTGACCGAATCAACTGTAGGGAGTGCCCTGGAGCCAAGATGCCAAAGAAAAATTTTGTGGCATTAACAAGCACACCGAGATAGGATTTATGGTGCCGAAAGAAATCGGATCGGGAACGATTTTCGGTACAGCTAAAATGTAGCTGCCAATTAGGCTGCAATACCGAATTGTTATAGACGACTTCCGAGAAGTCAACGGAAGCTTGAGGGGGCTTCGATTTTTCATGAGAAACAACCCTTCAGAGGTTTCAGGAAGAAATGAGAGGGTTTAGGGCCAAAACAAAGATTCGGTCCTAAGTGCAATTTTTTAAAATTTCTAGAAGGAGGTCGAAACGACGTATTCTTGAAATCTTTGGGGGTCAAATGAATGTTTTAGGACTTGAGGGTCTTAATGGAAATTATGAAAAGTTGCGGGGCTTTGTGAAAATGGGTTAAAGTGAGAAAGCCAAAATGTAAGGGGCTAAAATGCAAATTCAAGAAAATCCCAAGCAACCATGGCCGACCAACCATCCCGTCGCCGAATTCGGCCATGGGAGGCACGAGGAAAGGGCTGGGGGACCTCGAGGGCAAGGCCAAGAAGAGATTTTTGGCTAGCAAGTGGCCAAAATCGCGTCGAAATCAAGTTAACTTTCGGCCGAAAGTTTGCCCACTTTGATCGCAAAAAATTGAGCATTTCGGTGGGTTTTTGGATTGACTTGGGGTAGGTAGAGACTCTAGGAGAGTTGGGTTGGTCGAGATGGAGCTTTTGAATGATCGAAATAGCCTATAAATAGACGTCAATGAAGGCCGAATCTAGGAAGGAAATTGGCTTCAAATCGAGGCCGTTTTTGAACGAATTGAGTGACCAAAATAAGGGGCTTTTGTTGCCCATGAGGAGTAGATTATTTTTGGAAAATTTGGTGAGTTTTGGTGACCATTTGAGTGGGTTTCGAGCGTTGGCCAGAAAAATGTGAAGCCGCCCGAGGCGGTCTGTTTATCGGCCATTTGAGCCGATTTTGGCATGTTTTTCGGCCACCAAATGGTGCCATGGTGATCAACTCAATGAGTTCTTCAAGATGGTGGAGTAAAAACGAGCATCGAGGCTTGTTGCAGGTGGCCGGCGGCGAAGGAATTGCCTGAGAAGAAGACGCGCGTGAGCTGCACGCGCGGATCTCATGCGCAGCCCACGCGCCAGCGCGTGATGTAACACCCCATCTCCTAGAACTAATCGAGAAGAGGTGCTACTGAGGATAATAAAATAAATTGGCTGATAAATTGAAATCTGATACCATGACTGAACATCTCAATCAACTGGGATAAAAACTCTGAGTCAATACAGACTGAAAACCATAAACTCTGTCTAAGGGAAAAATCCCTCAACTGGAATATAAAATAGATCTAAACTGAGAAAACACTATAAAACTCAACAAACTCCCAAACATCTTTTATCTTGAGCGGCTCCATGTACACACACTATAGACCACTGCTGCTAGGCCCCATATCTGGTACTCTTCTGCTAGAATCTGGAGGGGTGAAGAGTACAAGGTGAGCTACAAAAGCTCAGCAAGTAATAAGCTGGAAAGAATACTGAAGCTGAATCGAAGAATATCGATATTGATAAATAACTCACTGAACTTATACTGTATAATCACTGTCTGATTGCATTTATAAAAATGTAATGCACATAAACTGTAAACTAAATGCAAGTATGCAACTTTGGCTCATAGGCCCACATAATCTGATAAAACATACCTGACTGATTTGAAACCTGCATACATAAAAACTGTAAGCACATACTGTGGGCAAAGCCCCTAGCCCCCTGGTTGCCACCAAGCGAGCAACTCTTAAACTGAGCTGAAACTAAAACTGATGGGATCCCCGCGGACAAGCCGCCTGGCACGCATAATGCAATGCAATGCTCACATAAATGCTAGCACACGATATGTAGTGCTCCATATAAAGTCATGCTCAATGCCCATACCAAAATGTATGCACATAATCTCACAAAATAATGCTGATCATGTTATAATAATGCTGAACATGATATGATCTTCATCTATATATTAGAATACAAAGATTCAATGAACTATGATTTAGGGTGTGGGTATGATTAACTTGTCATGTTCTGGCTTATGAATTCAATGTTTGAAGGTATTGAAAACATTAATTGAATTAAACTTGAATTAGGACTCACTGGAAGCTAAATTGGATTTCTGGAAAAGTCATCCAGATATCAGGAATGGATATCCGAATATGATGAAAGACATCCGGATATGAAGAAGGCTCATCCGGATACACTAACATTCAAAGCAGAAGCTATTCGCATATGCTGGGAAGTATCACTACAAAAAAAAAGGCATTTAGCGACGGTTAAAAAATCACCGCTAAGTGATTTAGCGGCGGTTTTGACCAATCGCTGGAATAACCACCATTAATCACATTTTTTTGCGGCAGTTTTAAAACCGCCGCAAAATTAGTGATTTAGCGACGGTTTATAACATATATAGAACCGCCGCAAAAATTAAAAAAAATTAAAAATTTTAATTTTAGCGGCGGTTTCTAAAACCGCCGCAAAAATAAAAAAAAATTAAAATTTTTAATTTTAGAAAAAATTAAAAATTTTAATTTTAGCAACAAAATTAAAAATTTTAATTTTAGTGCCGATTTTACTAAAATTAAAACAAAATTAAAAATTTTAATTTTAGTGCCGATTTTACTAAAATTAAAACAAAATTAAAAATTTTAATTTCTTCCACCCGCCCGCCCGCTCGCCTGTGCCACCCAGCCACATGGCTGCATGTCCGCGCACCACGTGGCGAGGCTAGAAATTAAATTTCCAACCTCCCCTTCCCTAGAGTTTCGATCCCGCAACCTCCACTGTGCACGTGTGTGCACGCGACCGTCTGATCTGCCAAGCTCCCTTGTTATATAACCACATATATAAATTATATACCAAAACAACCACTACTTTCCATAATTATATTTTATATTTTTTAATATAAATTAAAAAACATTAATTAATTTATTATTTTTTAAAAGAGTAAAGGAATAAATTAAAAATAAATTAATTGAATTAAATTAACTAAATTAATTGATTAAAAATAAAAAAATTATATATTTTTAAAATTATTAAAATTTTGTTAAATTTATTTTTATTTTAATTTTTTAAATTAAATTTTTAATTAACTAGTGGTGAACCCATGTGATATATGGGAGAGTTTAATTTAAAAATAAAAAAATAAATTTATTATCTTAAATAATTTTAACAAAATTGATAATTATAATTTTTTTTAATTTTTAATCATGTTGAAAAAATTTAAGTTTACTTAATTATTCATTATTCAATATACTAATGGAAAACACTTTTAATTTAATATACTGTTATTCAATTAATGTATTAAAGAATAATTAACATATTAAGTAGGTCATTTGAGAAAATACTTATAAATTTTTTTTATTATATTATATTTATTTATAAATAAATATTTTCACTCAAAAACGTTCGTTATTTTCTATTTATTATATGATAATTATAAATATAAATTAAAACTCTTAAATATGAGTAAGAATAAGTTTTTTCAATAATAACAAAATTTTAAAAAAAATAATTTTGATTTCTTCCATAGTCTTAAAAATGTGATACTTTAAATATTAATTAGTATTGAAAAACCGTAGTATTGAAAAACCGTAGCATTTGACAACCTTAAATAATTTTTTATGAATTTGTTAAGACATCACATTTTCAAAACTATAATATAATTATTAAAGTAATTAATAATTAATTAATCACTACCTTTGATTTAATGCAAGTTTTTGAGGGAAAAAATTCATCATTGATTGACACTTGGCAAAATACTTTATTTGACTATCATATTTTAATATTATATAAATATACATAGAATAAAGATATAAAAATAATATTTAAATAAATGAATAATTTTATATGACTTAATTAATAGTTTAAGTTGTCTATTAATATTTCTCATAAAACTCATGCAAATTTAATATAAAACAATTAGCATTGAAAAGCTCGTATATTTAAAATTTATTATTAATTTTACAATAATTAGTATATATTAATGTAAATTATGTAAATTATTAATGTAATAAGTATTAAATGCAAATCATTAATGCAAGTTTTGGGGGAAAATTTTATTACTATTTATTATTTCAAAGCAAATGAAAATTTTAATTTATTAATACAAATTACAAAATATAAATTATTAATACAATAAGTATTAATTGCAAATCATTGATTAATGCAAGTTTTGGGAGGAAATTTCTTTTTTCAAGACTATCCTACTTTTATATATATAAAGATACAAATTACAAAATGTAAATTATTAATGCAACAAGTACTAAATGTAAATCATTAATGCAAGTTTTGGGAAAAAAATTTATTACTATTTATTACTTCAAAGCAATTGAAAATTTTAAATTATTAATGCAAATTACAAAATGTAAATTATTAATACAATAAGTATTAATTGCAAATCATTAATTAATGCAAGTTTTAGGAGGAAATTTCTTTTTTCAAGACTATCCTACTTTTATATATATAAAGATGCAAATTACAAAATATAAATTATTAATGCAATAAGTACTAAATGCAAATCATTAATGCAAGTTTTGGGAGAAAATTTTATTACTACTTATTACTTCAAAGCAATTGAAAATTTTAAATTATTAATGCAAATTACAAAATGTAAATTATTAATATAATAAGTATTAATTGCAAATCAATAATTAATACAAGTTTTAGGAGGAAATTTCTTTTTTCAAGACTATCCTACTTTTATATATATAAAGATGCAAAATACAAAATATAAATTATTAATACAATAAGTACTAAATGCAAATCATTAATGCAAGTTTTGGGAGAAAATTTTATTACTACTTATTACATCAAAGCAATTGAAAATTTTAAATTATTAATGCAAATTAAAAAATATAAATTATTAATACAATAAGTATTAATTGCAAATCATTAATTAATGCAAGTTTTAGGAGGAAATTTCTTTTTACAAAACTATCCTACTTTTATTTATATAAAGATGCAAATTACAAAATATAAATTGTTAATGCAATAAGTACTAAATGCAAATCATTAATGCAAGTTTTGGGAGAAAATTTTATTACTACTTATTACTTCAAAGCAATTGAAAATTTTAAATTATTAATGCAAATTACAAAATATAAATTATTAATACAATAAGTATTAATTGCAAATCAATAATTAATGCAAGTTTTAGGAGGAAATTTCTTTTTTCAAGACTATCCTACTTTTATATATATAAAGATTTTGTAATTAATTTAAATTAAATTTTTAATTTTTTTTAAGATTTTATATTTCTTTTTATTAATTTAATTCAATTTAATTTTAATTTTGAATTATTTAATTATTTTTAAATTTAGCGGTGGTTAAAAACCGCCGCTAAATTAAAATTTTTAATAAATTTTGCGGCGGTTTTTAAAAACCGCCGTTAAATTAAATTATTTAATGAATTTATAAGTTAATTTTAATTTTAAATTATTTAATTATTTTTTAATTTAGTGGCAATTTTTCAAAACCGTCGTTAAATTAAATTGTTTGATGAATTTTGCTGCGGTTTTGAAAATCGTCGCAAATATTAATTTAATTTTAATTATAAATTATTTAATTATTTTTGAATTTAGCGGCGATTTTTCAAAAACAGCCGCTAAATTTAATTTTTTAATGAATTTTGCAGCAGTTTCGAAAACCGCCGCAAATATTAATTTAATTTTAATTATAAATTATTTAATTATTTTTGTATTTAGCAGCGATTTTTCAAAAACTGCCGCTAAATTAAATTTTTTAATGAATTTTGCGGCAGTTTCGAAAATCGTCGCAAATATTAATTTAATTTTAAATTTTAAATTATTTAATTATTTTTAATTTTGAGACGGTTATTCAAAACCGCTGCAAAATGTTAAAAAAATCGCCGCTAAAAATCAATTTTTTTGTAGTGTATTCGAATATGAACTAGGACATCCGGATATGATTCTGGTCATCCGGATATCTTGCTGATGCGTTCGGATATAACTGGGGACTATTCGAATGAAAAATTTAACTTTTAAGGAAGGCATTCGGATATCAGGCAAGACATCCGGATATTATCTTGACCTTTCCGGATGTATAAACAAATCATTCGGATATCATACTCGAAGAACTTTAGATACATCCCGATACGATACAAGGTATCCGAATATTAGAACTTAGAGTAATAGAACTTGCAATCCAAAATGGATAAGGATTAATAGAACTTGCAATCCAAAATGGATAAGGATTAATGGAACTTGCAATCCAAAATGGATAAGGATTAATAGAACTGGCAATCCAAAATGGATAAGGAGTAATAGAACTTACTCATAACCTCACTATTATACGCATATATATATATATATACATCTCTGCTTACTGATATAAATCTGAAAACTACAACGAAGAAATGGAATAATCTTAAATCAAAACTGATATGAACCTGTAATGGAAGGGATTACAGGAAGAATACTTGTCTGATAAAACTCTCTGATCGAACCCTAGTGCGATCCTGAAGACTTTAGCAAGCCTTTGCTATCTCTTGGCCTTTCTGTTCTTCACACGGCGTGAAGAAAAGCTAAGCTAATGGGCTCTATATATAGACATAAAGTCCTAGATCTCTTTCCTTTTATATCTTGGAATCCATCTCCCAATTAAACTTGGAGACTCTCAAAACCTTCTCCTATTGGGACTAGGAGACTCTTAATCTAAATCCATCTCATGCATGGATTCTCATTCTTCTTTAAATACATAGCCCCACTTAATTAATAATAATACAAAAATTATTATTAAAACTCTCAAATAATAATAAAACTCCAAAATCACCTTCATACCCTTGCATTTAATTTCCAAAATAAATAACTAGAATTAAATGCTCTTTAAATGCTATTTATATACTATTCTCTCAATTAAAAATCTAAATTGCCACATTGGTAAATTCTTTTAAACTCTAAAATTAAAAAGAAATAAATGCTATTCTTTTCCTTCAAAATCTCTAAATTGCCATATTAAATAATTAATTGGCAAAATCGCTTAATCAAATACTTCAACAATTAATTAAATCATTCTTGAATAAATATTGGGCCCTTTAACAGGTCGTTACATGTGAAGGTCTAGAAAATTGTGAAAAAAATGTATAAAAATCTGGAAAAATAAATTACGGGAGTCTGTGCAAAAAGTTTTGAGGTTTGGGTTCTTAGTGGGTTATGCCCCTAGAACATTCAACATTCCAGTTTAGTCTTGCAGTTTAGATAAAGAATAGATTGAGATGAGACGGTACGTGATAGCATGGCCAATGGACTTAGCGAGCTGATTTGGATATGTTTTAGCTTATGCTTTAATGAGTTGAGATATAGCAATGTATTTATGTATTTGTGTATTAAGGATATGATGTTAAGGTATGGTACAGATTCTTATACTGTTATAAAATGAAATTGATTATGTACCATATTAGGTTTCGATTTTAAGCTTTCGCATTTATGATGATTACCTGTCTTAGCTTATTGATTCTTATTTAATGAGTTGAGAAGGTAAAACGGGATTGTCGGGAGATGGTTTATAAAAAAAAAAAAAATTTATTCCCTAAATTCCTAAGTTATTTAACGCTCGAAAAAGAAGGGCGTTACACATAGTTTTTCATATAGGCATTTTTCTTTAATATATTATATAGATATAAAAAACATTTTTAATGAGAAATTAGTGCAATTTTTTTTTTTACTTGGTAATCATTTAAAATTAAAAAATAACTAAATAAGGGCCTGTTTGGTGGAGTATGTGTTTTTAATTTCTAATTTTTTTATTATTTTGACAAACAAAACAAAACAAAAAAATAGTATTTGGTTATTTGTTTTATTTTAAAGTTTTGAAAACATAGAAAATGAGTATTCGTTTCTTCCCTAATTTTGGACTCATGGATGCAAACATCATCTTGTCATTATATGCTCATTCCCATTTCTCCTCACTCATAAAGAATTATCTTATGAGTTATGGTTTCGAGATTGTTGTGCCATGAAAAATTGGTATGAGGAAAAATAAGCAATTTTCTCAAAAATAAAAAAACAAAGGTGTGGCTGGAAGATAGCTACAAGAACCAGCCTCGCGGCAAAGTGCTGGCTGTGAGGGCCAGCCTTGCGACAGCCAGCCACGGGGGCAAGCCTCGTGGCAGCCTGCTGCAAGGCAGTAGCTAGCCTAGTTGCGAGGCCCATCTCACAGCAGGCTTGTCGCGAGTTGCCTCGCGGCAGCCTGTCGCGACGTAAGGGTTAGTTGTGAGGCCCAACTCGAGGCAACCTTGCTGCCAGCTTCCTCACTGCAGCAGCTGGCCTGACAGTAAGGCCCTGCCTTGGGGTAGCCTGCCGCTAGGCAGGGGCTAGCCACGAGGCCCAACTCGCAGTAGCCTTGTCGCGAGCAGCCTCGCGGTAGGGGTTGGCCCAGCTCGCGACAACCTCATGGCGAGCGCCCCCCTTTTTTCTCTACTAAGCCTAAGCTCCACTCAGCAATCACCACGTGTCAACACCATATATCCTTGGGAATCGTGCCCTATATATATCCAACTACAGAACATTGAAATGGACTTCCAATTTCGATAAAATTTAAACACTTTGAATGCATCTTTACTATGTAGATGAATAGTCATTGGGATTCAAGATTGACTTTGGCATCTGAGGGTCTTCGCGGGGGAAGATTCTCGTGAGCCTTCTAACCCATTTTTTGAGCATCAACAGGGCTAAATCCTTGCAGTGAGACCTAGCGGCGAAGGCAAAACCTTGTGGCGAAGGCGAAGCCCTGTGGAAAGACCTTGTGGTGAAAGAGCTTATGGCAAAAAACCTTGTGGCAAAAGAGCTTGTGGCGAAATCCTTGCGGCAAGCATCCTAGTGGTGAACTCCCTCGAGGCAACTTCTCTTACGGTAATCTAACTTCACCCGACCCTAAGCTCGAGTAGACCCCACATCATAAATTTTAATTGTTGTATTTTTAGCAACAACAATTTTGAGCCGTCTATGGCAAATGTAACAAAAAGACAATCTTAACACAAGATGCCAAGAGGGATAAGATCAACCGGTTTGGCCAACCCACCTAACCACACCCAAATGAGCGCTTGTACCAGGACGGGAGACACAAGAAGCCCTAGTCAAGTGCACCCTATAGTACCAGAATTTTCAGAAGATCACTCTGACAATGAAGTGCGTTCAGGGAACCTTCCTATGATCGAAGGCGACTAAACCGCCAGACTGGGAAGTATGGAGCCTTCAGAACAGGGAGACGTACATGTAGTTGGATTGAGGAGACATGCAACAGGGCGAGGGAAATAAGTCCCACATGTAGCGTCCACTAGTCAGCAATAATACTCCTTTGGGAAGTCTTCAATTCCGAATGGAAACCTCGTGGTGACTTCAGGGATAAATCCACCCTCAGTCTTACTCTCAGATTATGAACTATTGCTGAAAAATTTGGGGGAGCTGAAACATCAGAATGATGAACTCAGGATGAACAATGAGGAGATTATGAGAAGATTACAGGGAATTACTGCTTTGATACATGACCTAATGCCAGACATTCACATTTCTCACAAAAGACAAACCAATATAAATTGAGGACACCAGAGATCCCAAGACAATCCTCCAATGACCACACGACAAGGGGTAAGAATCGGAACTCTAGGGCTGAATAACCAAGTCCCAAAAATAAAAGATTCGAGAACGAAACATGATATGAGGGCAAGGAAAGCTCCCATGTATAAAGAGACAGCATAAAACACCTACTCAAGAGTTCCTTATGACCCATCTCTTTGCAAAAATGAAGCAGAATAGGAAACACTCAGGGCATCTGACATCAAATGCCTCAAAGAAGAGGTGCTAGAGCAGAAGCAAGTAATGATGGTGCCAAAGGAAACTCATTCGAAGGGGTTTCCTCTATTTAAGGAGCTCCAAAAGCAACCAGTGCAACCAGGGTTCGAGCTGCCTCAGCTTTCGGTATACTCAGGAAGGAAGGACCTAGAGAAGCACCTACAACACTTTGTCGCAGTGGCTGTGCTACATGGATGGAATGAAGTCACTAGGTGCAGGGCTTTCCCGCTCTCCCTAGCAAAATAGGCTCAGCAGTGGTTCACTGAATTACCAGCATGATATATACGATCATTCGAACAGTTAAAGAAAGAATTCCTAAATGCATTCTCTGTCTATCTCCTGAAGAAGAAGAGTGTTATATATCTAATGAGCTTGTAGCATAACCCAAATGAATCCCTAAAGAAATATATCGAGCGATTCAGAGCCACAACGCATGAAGGGATCTCCCAGTCAGATTGGCGACGTTAGCCCTACTTAACGGAACTACATACACCCTACTTAAAGGATCCCTAACCTTCTCTGAGCCAGGTTCCATGACTGAATTATTTGACCGAGTAGAACAGTTTATCGTCCAAATGAAAATTTTGGACACAGGGAGGGTAACAGAAGAGGAAGGGAAGCCCAACCCAAATTACGAAGGACCCTACAGAATTCAGAAAATGTTGGGCCCTAACACTTGCATACTAAAAATGCTACAAGGTGAGACGATAGGAAAAATTGGGAACGCCGTGCACCTCAAGAGGTACTTCCTAGCTTCACCTATCATTAACCCCAGGGAAGGAGATGAAGCTCGAAACGCAGAGTCAAGCCTATCACCAGAAGCATTGCTCGATCCGGCTAAGGGCCGAGATTGTCTTTAATTTTTCATTGTAATAAAATCTCTGAATAAATAAAAGAATATACCCCTTGTATTCCCGTGGAGTAGGAAAAACTACAAGTCGAACCACGTAAAATCTCGATGGCCCCGAATTATTTGTATGTGCCATAGAACGTGATGCAAGTACGGTGGCTAAAGCACAACCCGCTCCCGATGGTCAAGTCACTTAATGGCAATCTGGTGTCGATGACCACTGTAAGAACCCATATTTTCGTAACATTGCCACGTAATTTACGCAAGTTTAGAATACTGAAAAATTGGTTTGGTAGTAGTTATACATACCGAATTGACTACAGGGAATACCTTGGAGTGAAATTATCTAAGGAAAATTATATGGTCTCGATGAGCGTTCCGAGATAAGATTTATGGTATCGAAAGAAATTGAATCAAGAATGGTTTTCGGTACAGCTAAAATGCAACTGTCATTTAGGCTACAAAATCGAATCGTTGTAAGAGGCTCACGAAAAATCAACGGAACCCTATGGGGCTTCCGGTTTTACGTAGTGAGCACCCCTTTAGTGATTTTGGGATTAAACGATGGCCCGATGTGTAATACCCGAGAAATTCTAAAGGACTCAAGGGTAATTTATCTTGGGGCAAAAATGGAATTTAAGGATAAATTGAGGATATAACGGTAATTTATTACCGTATGGATGACCGAATCGACTGTCGGGAGTGCCCTGGAGCCGAGATGCCAAAAGAAAATGATGTGACATTAACGAGCACCCCGAGATAGGATTTATGGTGACAAAAGAAATCGGATCGGAAACAATTTTCGATACAGCTAAAATATAGCTGCCAATTAGGCTTCAATACCGAATTGTTATAGACAATTTCTTGGAAGTCAACGGAATCTTGTAGAGGCTTCATTTTTTCATGAGGAACAACCCTTCAGAGGTTTCGGGAAGAAACGAATAGGTTTAGAGCCAAAACGAAGATTCGGGCCTAAGTGCAGTTTTTCAAAATTGCTAGAGGGAGGCCGAAACGATGATTTTTTGGAATGTTCGAGGGTCAAAATGATGTTTTAGGACTTGAGGGTCTTAAATGCAATTATGGAAAGTCAAGGGGCTAAGTGGAAAGGGCCAAAATGAGAAAGACCAAAAGTTGAGGGGCCAAAATGCAATTTTTCAAAGTTGGCCAATGACCAGCACATGGCTGGTCGGCCACGGCCGATTTTGGCCACAAGGTTTCATGAGGAATAGTCAGGGGAGCAACTTTTGCAAAGGAAGATCTGACAAAGGCCATCGTGGTGGCCGGATTTTGAAGAAAAAGTGGCTGAAAGTTGGCCAAAGTGGTGCACGCCTGCAAATCAATTTTTTTAGTTGGATAAGGCTTGATCGAGATCGATCCAGGGGCAAGTGAAGCTCTAAAGCAAGTGGGTCGAGTGGCTAAGGGGGTTTGAAGCATCGAAATGGCCAATAAATAGGGGTTCCGTGATAGCCGAATATGGAGGGTTTTTAGCTTCATAATTATCCATGATAATGAACGAATTGAGGCTCAAGAATAAGGGGCTTTTGAAGCCCATGAAAGGTAGATCAGATCTGGAGAATTTGGAGCATTTTAGTGCACGTTTGATAGCTGTTCGAGGGTCGCCGGAAAAGGGAGGGCGATATGCCTGGCCGAGCTTTCAAACGGCCAGTTGGTCATGCTCCGGTGTTCCTTTCTGCCTCAAATTTATGCCATGAGGATCAATTCAAAGAGGGCTTTCGAATGGTGGAGGAATCAGTCGTTGCCGGAAAAAGATGGTCGGAGAAGATGACCAGAGAGTGGCCGGCACACACGGTCTTCCAAGTGCCACCACTTGCCCTAGGCGTGTGCGAGTACGTGGATGGTCCGAAAAATCTAAAAAAAATGTTAGAAAATCTATAAAATTATTTTATGGAAGTGTGTGCAAAAAGATTGGGATTTAGGATTCCCAATGTCTCGACTTTCGCACCAAAGAGCCTCATTTTACTTGAAAACGCAATATCCAGGAAAGTACAGTATTTTTCCTTGGAAGTTTATAGTCTATTATGAATTGTTGTGAAGATAGATCTGAGAAAATGGTCCCAAGGAATTTATTGGGATTTTTAGAAGGAAAAATGAAGGAAAAAAGGAAATAAATGGAATATTGAGATATTTAGTAATAGAATATCATTTTTATGTTTGAGGTAATCGAGATGATGTGATTGGTGCAACTTTTGAGAGTTGGCACAAAAATCGAGGTAGGGCACGCATATCGAGACGATGCACGCTTTTCAAGAAAAGACAAGTTTATCTCTAAAGGTGAGTTTTCCTATCCTACATGATATGATTGTTTATTATGCATGATATTTATGAAAGATATGATTGCTTATATATGCATAATATTTATGAAAGATATGATTCATTTTGTCATATTGCATGGAAAGTCATGATAATTGCATGGCACGATATTATTGTCACATTGATATTTGTGCATGGGAATGGGATGTCGCCCCCAAAGTGTAGCCGTAATTCCCCTGGGGCAATGATGGAATAATGTTAGGCTTATCCTGCAGAGGTTTGGGATTTACCTAGGATTCCGTGCCGCGCTGGTAGGCCTGGGAAGTTACATTAAGGGCAAATGTTATTCATGTTATCGCATCATGCATTCATATAAATGTTTTGGACCCTCACTAGAAGTTTCATCTCCTAATGGGTTATGCTTCTAAAACATTCCACGTTCTAGTTTTAGACTTGCAGTTAGGGCAGGGAGCAGGTTGAGATATGACGGCACGTGATGGCGTGACCGATGATTCGGCAAGCTGTCTCGGAGATGTTTTAGCTGATGCTTTATTGATGATTAGTCTTGTTAGAATATTATGGATTCTTCATGTATTAAGGCTGTCCCAAGTTATAATGTGCCCGAGAAGCGGGGCGTTACAACCACGAGCTGGCCCAGGATCACCAGAACATCTAATGCCTATGCATGCATACTCACTCAGATCTCTCGTTTAAGTTCGATGCTATACTTTTTTGGCTAGACCCAATTCCTTGATTGATATGACGCCTAGGTCTCCCGGTAAACTTAGATGTCTGGTAGGAATCCCGCACCAAACCACTAGCCAAACCCAGTTCACTAAGGTAAACTGGCCCTAAGAAGGCAAAAAAGAGGTGAAGCGATCACATGACAGTTCTAACATGAGCTGGCTCCCAAAGGTTAAGTTGCCTAGTGGTAATCTGGTGTCGATGACCATGGGCTAGCCTGGGATCACCAGAAGATCTGATGCCTATGCTCGCAGACTCACCCAAATCTCTCATTTGAGTTCGGTGCTATATCTTTTTGGTTAGACCCAAATCCTTGGTTGATCTAGTGCCAAGGTCTCCAGGCAAACTCGGATGTCTAATAGAAATCCCGTATCGGACCACTGGCCAAACCCAGATCCCCTGAGGTAGACTGGCCCAAGGAAGTCGTGAAGAGAGATGAAACAACACTATGACAGTTCTTCTCTGATCTCGCTTATCGAAGTTGAGTCACCCAGTTGTAATCTGGTGCTGATGACCAAGAGTTGGCCCAGGATCACCAGAACATCTAATGCCTATGCCCGCAGACTCACCCAGATCCCTCGTTTGAGTTCAGTGCTATGCCTTTTTGGCTACACCCAACTCCTTAGTTGATCTGGCACCTAGGTCTCCCTGCAAACTCGAAGGTCTGATAGGAATCCTGCGCCGAACCACTAGCCAAACCTAGATTCCCTAAGGTAGATTAACCCCTAAAGACAGACATGGAGGACACAATAGCCAGTGAGCTATGGTCTATCCTGGGGTTACTAGATGCACTGAAGCTTGTGCCCGTAGGCTCACCTGGATCCCTTGATTAAGTTTGGTGCTATGCTCCTAAGCTAAACCCGACTCCTTGGGTGATCCGGCACCTAGGCCTCCCAGTAAGTTTGGACGCCCGGCAAGAATCCTGGAACCTATCCCTCAAGGGCCTGGTTTTTTGGAGATAATCTCGGACCTAAGCCCCCGATTGGCATAAGATCTTCGAGTATTCTGGAACACTTGATTGAGTCTAGGCGCTAAACCCGACTCTTTGGCTAATATTTTACTCTTCAATTTTGTCTAAAGACAAAATAGAAGAGTGGGAGGCAATTGTTCTGCCATGAAAAATTGGTATGAGGAAAAATAAGAAATTTTCTCAAAAATAAAAAACAAAGGCACAGCTGGAAGATAACCACGAGGGCCAGCCTCACTGCAGCCTGCCATGAGGGTAAGCCTCTAGGCAAAGGCATGTCGTGAGGGTAAGCCTCACGGTAGCCTGCTGTAAGGCAGTAGCTGGCCTGACTACGAGGCACAACTCGCAACAGCCTTGCCGCGAGGTAAGGGCTGGTCGCGAGGCCCAGCTTGTGGCAGCCTTGCCGCGAGCTACCTCACAGCAGCAACTAGCTTGGAAGGGAGGCCCAGCCTCACAGCAGCTTGTTACGAGGCAGGGGCTGGCCGCAACGCCCAGCTTGTGACAACCTTGCCTCGAGAAGCCTCGTGGAAGGGGTTAGCCCAGCTCGCCCCCCCCCTTTTTCTTGACGAAGCCTAAGCTCCACTCAGGAATCACCACGTGTCAGCACCAGTCATCCTTGAGAATCGTGCCCTATAAATACCCAGCTACAGGACATTGAAAAGGACTTCCAATTTCAGTAAAATTTAGACATTTTGAATGCAACTTTACTGTTTTGATGAATAGTCATTTGAATCTGAGACTAACTTTGGCATCGGAGGGTCTTGGCGGGCTAAGATCCCCGTGAGACCTTGCGGTGAGACTAAATCCTTGTGGTGAGACCTTCCGGCGAAATTAAATCCTTGCAACGAGACCTAGCAATGAAGGCAAAATCTTGCAGCGAGACCTAGCGGTGAAGGAAAAATCTTGTAGCGAGACCTAGCAGGGAAGGCGAAACCTTGCGGCGAGACCTTGTGGCGAAGGAGAAGCCTTGTGGCAAAACCTTGTGGCGAAAGAGCTTGTGGTGAAAGAGCTAGTGGCGAAGACCTTATGGCAAAAGAGCTTGTGGCGAAGACCTTGTGGCAAAAACCTTATGGCGAAAGAGCTAGTGGCGAAGACCTTATGGCAAAGGAGCTTGTGGAGAAATCCTTACGACGAGCATCTTAGCGGCGAACTCCCTCGAGGCAACTTCTCTTATGGCAACCTAACTTCACCCGACACCAAGCTCGAGTGGACCCCACATCATAAATTTTTAATTATTGTATTTTTGGCAACAACAAAGATTATATTGACAAAATTCTATATATATAACTTATTCTTAATTAAAGGTTGTCCACCTATTTTATCTCACAAGTGGATGGATCGTGACAAGTGATATAGTGATGAATAGAGTATCATTCCCAAGAGGATTGACTAATGATTCCTACTTTAACCATTCTCAACTTCAACAAAACACATATAGTTAATAATGTTATTAACAATTAATGTTTGAATAACTAGAACTAAATTACTAATTTAAAAAACACATAAACAACTCTTTTGGTTTTGGAACTTAGAAATCAAAGTTGTTAGGGTTCATGAATCCACCGTCATTCTTTATATGATTTAATCTTTCATTACTTGAATTTGCTAACTCTTATGTTCGGTTGAAAATCAATGATCCTATGACAACCAAAAGCGATGGTTATTCAATTTTATGCCTATATATGAGATTAATTATCTCTAATCAACTTGCGAATATATAAGCATGCATTCATCCTCATTAATCATCTTATACGATTTCATAAGGTATAACGTTATCTCTACCTATTATTGGACCTTATGTTGTTTATTACCATGTGCTAATTCATATTAAATCTCTCAAAATCAATATAAATCACAAACACACTTTAATGGTGGCTAAGCATCAAAACGGGAATAAGAGTATAATAAACAATCAACTCAAACAACAAAAATACAGCAAAAACCAAATAACTTTAAATTAAACCAACAACGAACGAGGTTTTATCATTCACCCTACCTATAAAACACCTAGCCCCAACATGATTTCAATGAATGATAGGACAATAAAAATGAAAGTCATGATCTAGAATAGAAGAAGGAGCAGAAAAATACAGCCAAACAGTTCAACTCCTCAAAATCTCCTTCTTTCTTCTTCGACTTTGTTTCATCTCTAGCAAAAAATGTCCCCAATCCTCTAAAAATCAGTCTTTAAATAGTCTTTTTTATGTTTTCAGAGTCGTGCCCCTTGAAGCAGTCCCTTCCCATTCATTTTGGAAAGAAACAAGCTCAAAAAGGCCTTTTCGCGAAGCTATGTGTCTTACCACATAATGCTTCCCGCGATAAGACTGTGAGCCACAATAAGAAAATCCCACCACTGTAACGCTCCGCTTTCTAGGGCGTGTCATAAATTGGGACAATTCTGGGATGATAAATTTTTTTCTTTTAAACTTAAAGCTAAATCACCACATTCCTCATATTTATCCCAGAATTTCCAATTATTTTTCTCTAAAGAGAATCATTATACATATCAAATGTGGAAGTAATGATCGAAACCTGATATCTTAACATTGATCATAAATCAATTCTTACATCTTCATTAACCATAAGGATATACATCAACATTCCTCAAAACGTTCAGAATTCAAAGTAGCAGGACTTAAATACATAGGCTACATAACATATATTTCATTCCTCATGCACTTTGCTAAGTGCCATTTCATGCCTCATTTATCCTCACATTTGCTACAATCTCCATCTGGAATGTTTGAATATTCTAGGGGCCAAACCCAAGTTAGATGATGAATCATCTAAGTAAGGGTACAGAAAACATATTTCGTGTATGAATGCAATGTCTTACTCATCGTAAGGGTCAACTGCACCCTTCATGCTACTCACTATTTTTGTGGCCACCTCTTTCGAAGTCGGGGTGTATGGGTGCACCCTTGGTAAAGCAGTGGTACCAGTTCTGTAATACCCAGGAAATTATTAAGGGTATAAATGATATTTGATGAAGGGTATAACTGGAATGATCAAAAGAATGAGGCTTTAGGGTACACTATCGCAGTCTTAAGCGACTGAATCAATCAGAGGGAGTACCCCGGACCCTCGATAGCCAAGGAAAATTGTATAGTATCAACAAGTGATTCGAACTATGATTTTTAGTGATGAAATAAGTGGGATCGGGAACAGTTTTTGGTACAGCTAAAAATGCAACTGCAAATTAGGCTTAGAAACCGAATTGATATAGGAGACTTCCGGGAAGTCAACAGAAGCCTGAGGGGGCTCCGGTTTTTAATAAGAAACAACCCTTCAGCAGTTTTGGGATGAAACAATAGCCCGATGAGGACTCTAGGGCGAAATCGTCATTATCGAGTAACTTTGAAATTATTAAATTTGCGTTTTCGGTACTATAATACAAATTAATTTGAGGTTTAAAGATGCAATTACAATTAGAGATTTACCCAAGTGAAATTAAGATGGAAATTAGGGGGTTAATGTGTAATTTCTTTATATTAATAGTGTAATATATATATAATACGCATATACGTGTGTGCGTGGTGGCTGGTTTATGCGAAGCTTCTGGGAAAGCTTCATGGCCGAAATTCCTTGGAGTAGTGGCCAAGTCTTGACGCAAGTAAGAGTAAGGAGTGGTGGCCAAGGCAATCGAGTCGGTGCTTGGCCTATAAATAGAAGAGAAATGAAGGAAGAATGGAAATAAAATGGAAGAAGGAAGTGGCCGAGAGTTGCAGCCAACCATGGCCGAATAGAAAGCAAGCTTGGGCGAGCAAACGGTCGATGTAATCGAGGAGGAGCTAGAAGCAATGCTTGTGGCCGGAGGCAGCCACAAGAAAAGTCGAGATGGTAACCGAAGCTGTCCGTGGTAGGCAAACAGCATCCATGGCCGCAAGCTGCAGCCATGGATGCACATGCGGAAGGCGAGGAGCGACGAGGAGGAGGCTGGCCAGTGGTTGTGTGAGGTCCAGATAACCGGAAGTGGCTGAGAGGCTGATTGGAGGAGGCCGGGATGAACCGCAACAGCAAGCGGCAGCCATGGCCGCAAGCTGTTGCAGCTGGGCAGCAAACAGGGAGGCCAGCAACGGCCCCCAACGATGGCTCGGCAAGGTGGGTGGTGACTAGCAGGGTCGGTGGAGGTCAAGGACGTAGCTGGTGTGACCGGAGATGGCCGTTGGCATGCGGGCAGCCGTGGCTGGGTGGCTGGTTCGCTCGCGGGAAACAGAGAAGAAGAAGCAGGGGAGAAGAAAGAAAGAAGAAGAAGAGAAGAAAAGAAAAGAAAAAAAAAAGAAAAAAAAAAGGAAAATGGAAGAAATGGAGAAAAAGGAAAGAAAAATAGGGAAAAATCTCGAAAAAATCTTAGAAAATTCAAAGGATTAATTTGAGGCTAAAGGAGCATGCCAAAGCTAGGAAATTATTCAAAACGCGCATTTTAAGGCTTAGCACGCATTACGAGGCTAAATTGACTTTTCGCATAAGGTGAGTGGTTTGATTCCAACTTTTTCCTTGTCTTGGAAGTATTTTTAGGTGCCTGTGGTGAGTTCTAGTGAGCGGTTATACCCTCCTAGACATAGATTGTTTTACAAGGCTTTTACTTATGATCATTGTGTCGATATTTGCTACATTGCATTAACTGTTTTATTTTAAAATGTTGGTGCATGGCGTGTAATTTTCATATCATTTAAATTGCATCGTTGGGTCCGTATGGGGCGGGATGGGGTCTACTTGAGATTGGGACAATATTAATCCAGGTGAACGGGTGTCACACTGGGGCACTCGAGGGAATAATGTTAAACCAGGTGAACGGGTGTCACGACGGTGCACTCGAGGGATTAACGTTGGACCAGGTGAACGTGTGTCACAGTGGGACATTCGAGGGATTAAGTATGTCAAGGTGATATCTCGAGTTAGACGTGTCTTGCATGTTGTCGTATAGTATGTCATGTTCGTATGTCTTTCATGCATTGTATAACTATTTCATACCTTCACTTAGATGTTTATCATCTAATCTGGGTTATGCCCCTGGAACATTTAATGTTCCAGCCAGGGACTGCTGCGAAGGCAAGGATGTGGCCGGTTGAGGGCCAATGGTGCTTAGTTTGTTAGTCGTTGTAACGTTTGGAGGCTTTAGTATGTATTTCAGGTTGTAAATGAACAGTTGTATAATAGCGATTTTATCATTTGATCTGTATTAAGTATTTTGCTATGGAAATACAATGGCGTTTTGGTATTAGTGTATCCGCTGCGTTGTATTAAGACTCGTTTAGTTTAAGATTATTGATCTTGATAGTTAAACGGGCAAGACTGGGGTTCGCGGGGTTTTGTTTCTGCATGTGAAGATTGTTCTTGAAATACCGCGCGTGTGTAACTTAAAGAGAAAAAAAAAAAGAAATCCCGGGAATACCCTTATAGTGACACGCCTGGCGAGACGGGGTGTTACAATTGGTATCAGAGCCCTAGGTTAAAACCCTAGGACGATTTGACTAGGTTGTTGAATTTAGCATGATTTGAACTATTGAATGAGAACTTAGAACGGGATTATGGATTCTAGGAGACATTCGGAACATAGTCGAAATGGTATGGAGACTCTAGAAAGGTGAAATTTGGGGTTTTCAATTTGAATATACTTTCAGCGTCAAGGGGAGACGAACAAGTTCTATTCACATCTTTTGGAAATTAGGAAGCTAGTAAAGAGGGTCGTCGAAATGAAAGAGATATATGATCCAAAACCTTTGAGGAATAAATACTTTGGTAATTCAGGTACAACTTGAAGCATAATATAAAATCTTTTTGGAAGAATTATAGTAAATCGTTTTAATATCTCTCGATGGGCACGTGTTAAATGGTGATGTCGTACCTTGTTAGGATAGGCGAAATGACTGGGGTTACTAAGAGAACTCATCAAGGGATGTGAGAGAGTAAGAATGACTTGCAGTTAATTTTAAGATAGAATTAGATATCCGAAGTGGAGTCTTAATAGGAACATATTTAGTTAGGGCCGATTAGTGGAAACCCCAAATGGAAACTTAGGGGAAAAGAAATTAATGGATCGTAAAGACAAAATCCCTACTTGGAGATCTGGGGGTTTATTGGTTGAAGTCTTGAGATTATTAATTGGAAAATACTAGACCTTGCTACATGATAGAACTTGGATTGGAAGTTAGCATCCAAGGATACGATTCGAATGTAAGGATGATAAACCATAACTGAGGATTCATAAGATCTGGAAACCGTAGATTGGAGATCGTTAGTCAAAATCACATTGGCTGAATGTTGGGACATCTAATGGTTATTAAAAATAAGCGAGTTGTGGACGGTTAGTAGGATATGACATAACCTAATTGTAAATCAGGTTTGTGAACAGAAGATATAAAGTCATCAAGGTTTGAGGATAAGAATGACTCGGTATAGATTGAGGATCCTAAGGAACGATCTAAGTAAGAGACCTAGGATGATTCGATAAATGCTTTAGAGAACATAATTTGAGGGTTTTAGGAATCCGAAATTGTTGATGGGGATATTGAGATAAAAGACCTAGAGTTGATAAGGAAAGGTTACCTTAAGAAAATGACTCATAGGGACGAGTCGTATGATTTCATATGTTATTCAAGGACAAAGAGAGTTAAGGCGTAGATTTAAGTCTTATGGAAGTTTTGGGAGATGATAAAAAAAAAAAAAAAGAACTATATCGAGGATATTAGTTTAGGATCAGACGAGGAAAATGAATCGGAACTAATTGAGGATCGAATTCTTGTTTGAGGTGTTTAGAAGTTTTTCTTGGTAGTAATTGGCTTGAATAAAATGCTCTAGGTTATAGTGAGAATTTTCCTTTTGACTCAAATTTTGATGATTTAGGATTTTGGAATTTCAAATAGTGACTACGAGACAAAGAGGGATCGACTGTAAATTAGCTATCATTAGGGTCAAGGTGCGACCGAAAAATTATTTGGATATCAAACGCAAGAACCGCTTGTTTTGAAGATTAGAACTTTTCAGTTAAATTGGAAATTTGAGAGAATCTTTTGGCTTATAGAGGATTTTCAAAATGAAACCTTACTTGATGATTTTGAGATTGTAAGTAATATAAGGAACAACGATAGATTAGAGATTTGTGATTTAAAACGAACCTTGGAAATTAGAAAAATTTTGGGATAAGTGAATTGTGAGTATGACTTTGATGTTGCTAAAAGAAAATTTATGCGTACTGTATATACTTGGAGATAAAATGGTATTTCAACCTGTGGAGACGATTATATTTTAAGCTTAAAATGACTCTAGCCGATTTAAGAAGATACAAACTCAAAGAAAATAGTTAGCATAACGATGATTATCAAGGACTGGGAGGTAGTCATAAAAGTCTTGGTTTGAATTTTAAGGCACCAAGCAATGAGACAGGCTTGCTAAAGCTTGTAAAGATATCTTGGGATTTGATTAGGTTTTAGCAAAATTGAAGTTGGACCTAAAAATTCAAAGCAATAGGAATGATTGACCTAATGACCTGTATAGTGATTCAAAGCAATAGGAATGATTGACCTAATGACCTGTATAGTGAGTGTTGGTTGAAAGTCAGTTGAGGAATAAAATCTTGTAATAGATTAAGCATACGGCCGTGACGAGAATATGGTTGAATGATCTAGTATAAGTTTAGAAAATGATAAACTGAAGATACAATTGATGTTGGATTATGAACGTCCGCAAGAGCAGTAACAGGAGCGCGAGGTTCCGTCACATGCGTAACAAATTTGGAAAGTAAAAGAGATTAAATTATGAGAAAGAAATTCGAAGTCTTAGGAATGGTTAGGATAAGGGTGCTCGATACGATTGAGTGTTACTCTGGAGAAGAACATTAGGAATCCAAAAGATCAAGGAGTTGGATTAGTACCAATAAGAACCACTGTAGCTCTCAGAGATGGAATGAGGAATTCTAGCATAACGATAACACCATTAGTGTTGATCTGTAACAATGGATCTG
Source organism: Diospyros lotus (assembly GCF_014633365.1). NCBI lineage: Eukaryota > Viridiplantae > Streptophyta > Magnoliopsida > Ericales > Ebenaceae > Diospyros > Diospyros lotus. The sequence continues at coordinate 15,293,680 of NC_068350.1, forward strand.
AACCTAGGGACAAAGGCAGAGGACTGGTGGTTGGCTCACGGTTTGGGGTGAGATACCTACGAATCGGAGCAACACAGTGAACTGTGAAGACGGTCAGGTGCCAAAGTTTGGGCGACACTGAGGATGTTATGTATGGTTTAGAGTCCAAATTCCAAGGGACCGGAGCATCGTGGCAGAATCCCTAATCATTATGGAAAGGGGTAAAAAACTTGGAAGGTGACCTAAGCAAGATAGTTGCTATGCGAAATATGATAGTCGATAGTCCAAAGAGAATCGAAAGTAGGAAATGTAATCTCGAGCGATGAAATAATGTTTGACGAGTTGTTAACAGAGATTTGTGAAGAATTCTTCTAGGATAATTTCATTCACGACAGAAATTCGTGAAGTTAAGGTTACTAAGAAATGATTAGTTAGCCTGGGAATTCAGGAGTCGTGATGAAATAATAATTATGCTCCTAGGTCGAGGTAGAATAGTCCTTGGTATAGACATATGTTGTGGAGTTGCTTCCAGATTAAGCAAATGGTGGGACAATTGTTTTTTTAGATATGGCCTTTGGAAGAATTTAATTACGATTATTTACCTGGTTTTGGTAGTGTATTTAATATTACGCGCCCCAGAAATTGTGAGCAATAGGCTCTATTTAGTTGTCTCAAATTTTACTTTTGGTGATATAAAAAGATTGAAGCAACAGTAGGTATATCTTGATACTCTCGAAAACATGAGTTGATCTTTAAAAGAGACAAAATCAACATGAGGATGTGGTAAGTTATATGTTGGTAAGTAAACAAAAGTGTTGCTCTTTCCAAGAAACATGTTGCGATTTTGAGAAAACGTATGGGTGAGTTGTTATAAAAGAAGACGTGAGTTTCCAATTCCACTAAGGAAATTTTATTTGGGTTAAAAGACAGTAGGCCAAGCTATTAAAGTTATGGTAGGTATTGCTAAAGACTCGGTAAGAATCAAAGGTTATTCAATAAGGTTTTCATTTAAGGAAGTAGTATGAAAAGTAGATCGCCTAAAAAGGAACGAGATTAAATCTATTCCAAAAATCAAGGATAAGAGGAATCTTGTTTAACTCAATAGAAAAATTGTTTCTCATGTGGAAGAGTATGGAAAGCACCGTTTAGTTGAAGTAAAGCATTTGGCGGTACTAGGTTGAGGAGCCACAAGTGATGGACGTATATAAAAATGGAATGTTGTCAACAAATTGAAACGACACGAGAATTCTGTGTTGAGATAAATGGATTTGATTGATGGATGGTGTTTGAAAGAGAAATAGTAACATGTCAGGATGTTAGGTTCCAGTAAAAGAAATTGTGTTTGAGAGACCTAAATGGATAATTTGCATGACCAGCTGTAAGAGGCTAAGAAGTTATTTTTAAAGTTAATATGCAACCAAGGTAATGATAATTGAGAAAGATACGTTGAGTTCGTTCAATGTTATCAATTTCTGTGCAATCATGACAGCTGGGTAAGTTCAATGTTATCAATTTCTGTGCAATGATGGCAGATGGGTAAGTTCAATGTTATCAATTTCTGTGCAATGATGGCAGCTGGGTAAGTTCAATGTTATCAAATTCTGTGCAAAAATGGCATCCAAGTTAGTTCAATCTTTGCATGATCATGACATATGCATTAACATAAGAGTGGTTGGGAGAATTATTAGTCAAATAAAATAGGTTTTGAGGACCCAGTTAGAAGTGATATTGGATTTTATAAATTATTTTGGGATTCGTGTAGCCGCAGGTATAGAGCTACAACGGGATATTCTGGAAACTAAGTAAGGTGCTTGGTAAGCATGAACCATGTTAGGACGTAAATTATGAATAATTGTTAAGGATTAGGAAAGGGTATTTGGGACATTTCAATTGGGAGTCATTAGCAATAGTGGTGATACAATTATCACGGACCAAATTTCGAGGACGAAATTTATTGAGGGGGGGAGAATGTAATACCCAGGAAATTATTAAGGGTATAAATGATATTTGATGAAGGGTATAACTGGAATGATCAAAAGAATGAGGCTTTAGGGTACACTATCGCAGTCTTAAGCGACTGAATCAATCAGAGGGAGTACCCCGGACCCTCGATAGCCAAGGAAAATTGTATAGTATCAACAAGTGATTCGAACTATGATTTTTAGTGATGAAATAAGTGGGATCGGGAACAGTTTTTGGTACAGCTAAAAATGCAACTGCAAATTAGGCTTAGAAACCGAATTGATATAGGAGACTTCCGGGAAGTCAACAGAAGCCTGAGGGGGCTCCGGTTTTTAATAAGAAACAACCCTTCAGCAGTTTTGGGATGAAACAATAGCCCGATGAGGACTCTAGGGCGAAATCGTCATTATCGAGTAACTTTGAAATTATTAAATTTGCGTTTTCGGTACTATAATACAAATTAATTTGAGGTTTAAAGATGCAATTACAATTAGAGATTTACCCAAGTGAAATTAAGATGGAAATTAGGGGGTTAATGTGTAATTTCTTTATATTAATAGTGTAATATATATATAATACGCATATACGTGTGTGCGTGGTGGCTGGTTTATGCGAAGCTTCTGGGAAAGCTTCATGGCCGAAATTCCTTGGAGTAGTGGCCAAGTCTTGACGCAAGTAAGAGTAAGGAGTGGTGGCCAAGGCAATCGAGTCGGTGCTTGGCCTATAAATAGAAGAGAAATGAAGGAAGAATGGAAATAAAATGGAAGAAGGAAGTGGCCGAGAGTTGCAGCCAACCATGGCCGAATAGAAAGCAAGCTTGGGCGAGCAAACGGTCGATGTAATCGAGGAGGAGCTAGAAGCAATGCTTGTGGCCGGAGGCAGCCACAAGAAAAGTCGAGATGGTAACCGAAGCTGTCCGTGGTAGGCAAACAGCATCCATGGCCGCAAGCTGCAGCCATGGATGCACATGCGGAAGGCGAGGAGCGACGAGGAGGAGGCTGGCCAGTGGTTGTGTGAGGTCCAGATAACCGGAAGTGGCTGAGAGGCTGATTGGAGGAGGCCGGGATGAACCGCAACAGCAAGCGGCAGCCATGGCCGCAAGCTGTTGCAGCTGGGCAGCAAACAGGGAGGCCAGCAACGGCCCCCAACGATGGCTCGGCAAGGTGGGTGGTGACTAGCAGGGTCGGTGGAGGTCAAGGACGTAGCTGGTGTGACCGGAGATGGCCGTTGGCATGCGGGCAGCCGTGGCTGGGTGGCTGGTTCGCTCGCGGGAAACAGAGAAGAAGAAGCAGGGGAGAAGAAAGAAAGAAGAAGAAGAGAAGAAAAGAAAAGAAAAAAAAAAGAAAAAAAAAAGGAAAATGGAAGAAATGGAGAAAAAGGAAAGAAAAATAGGGAAAAATCTCGAAAAAATCTTAGAAAATTCAAAGGATTAATTTGAGGCTAAAGGAGCATGCCAAAGCTAGGAAATTATTCAAAACGCGCATTTTAAGGCTTAGCACGCATTACGAGGCTAAATTGACTTTTCGCATAAGGTGAGTGGTTTGATTCCAACTTTTTCCTTGTCTTGGAAGTATTTTTAGGTGCCTGTGGTGAGTTCTAGTGAGCGGTTATACCCTCCTAGACATAGATTGTTTTACAAGGCTTTTACTTATGATCATTGTGTCGATATTTGCTACATTGCATTAACTGTTTTATTTTAAAATGTTGGTGCATGGCGTGTAATTTTCATATCATTTAAATTGCATCGTTGGGTCCGTATGGGGCGGGATGGGGTCTACTTGAGATTGGGACAATATTAATCCAGGTGAACGGGTGTCACACTGGGGCACTCGAGGGAATAATGTTAAACCAGGTGAACGGGTGTCACGACGGTGCACTCGAGGGATTAACGTTGGACCAGGTGAACGTGTGTCACAGTGGGACATTCGAGGGATTAAGTATGTCAAGGTGATATCTCGAGTTAGACGTGTCTTGCATGTTGTCGTATAGTATGTCATGTTCGTATGTCTTTCATGCATTGTATAACTATTTCATACCTTCACTTAGATGTTTATCATCTAATCTGGGTTATGCCCCTGGAACATTTAATGTTCCAGCCAGGGACTGCTGCGAAGGCAAGGATGTGGCCGGTTGAGGGCCAATGGTGCTTAGTTTGTTAGTCGTTGTAACGTTTGGAGGCTTTAGTATGTATTTCAGGTTGTAAATGAACAGTTGTATAATAGCGATTTTATCATTTGATCTGTATTAAGTATTTTGCTATGGAAATACAATGGCGTTTTGGTATTAGTGTATCCGCTGCGTTGTATTAAGACTCGTTTAGTTTAAGATTATTGATCTTGATAGTTAAACGGGCAAGACTGGGGTTCGCGGGGTTTTGTTTCTGCATGTGAAGATTGTTCTTGAAATACCGCGCGTGTGTAACTTAAAGAGAAAAAAAAAAAGAAATCCCGGGAATACCCTTATAGTGACACGCTTGGCGAGACGGGGTGTTACAATTGGTATCAGAGCCCTAGGTTAAAACCCTAGGACGATTTGACTAGGTTGTTGAATTTAGCATGATTTGAACTATTGAATGAGAACTTAGAACGGGATTATGGATTCTAGGAGACATTCGGAACATAGTCGAAATGGTATGGAGACTCTAGAAAGGTGAAATTTGGGGTTTTCAATTTGAATATACTTTCAGCGTCAAGGGGAGACGAACAAGTTCTATTCACATCTTTTGGAAATTAGGAAGCTAGTAAAGAGGGTCGTCGAAATGAAAGAGATATATGATCCAAAACCTTTGAGGAATAAATACTTTGGTAATTCAGGTACAACTTGAAGCATAATATAAAATCTTTTTGGAAGAATTATAGTAAATCGTTTTAATATCTCTCGATGGGCACGTGTTAAATGGTGATGTCGTACCTTGTTAGGATAGGCGAAATGACTGGGGTTACTAAGAGAACTCATCAAGGGATGTGAGAGAGTAAGAATGACTTGCAGTTAATTTTAAGATAGAATTAGATATCCGAAGTGGAGTCTTAATAGGAACATATTTAGTTAGGGCCGATTAGTGGAAACCCCAAATGGAAACTTAGGGGAAAAGAAATTAATGGATCGTAAAGACAAAATCCCTACTTGGAGATCTGGGGGTTTATTGGTTGAAGTCTTGAGATTATTAATTGGAAAATACTAGACCTTGCTACATGATAGAACTTGGATTGGAAGTTAGCATCCAAGGATACGATTCGAATGTAAGGATGATAAACCATAACTGAGGATTCATAAGATCTGGAAACCGTAGATTGGAGATCGTTAGTCAAAATCACATTGGCTGAATGTTGGGACATCTAATGGTTATTAAAAATAAGCGAGTTGTGGACGGTTAGTAGGATATGACATAACCTAATTGTAAATCAGGTTTGTGAACAGAAGATATAAAGTCATCAAGGTTTGAGGATAAGAATGACTCGGTATAGATTGAGGATCCTAAGGAACGATCTAAGTAAGAGACCTAGGATGATTCGATAAATGCTTTAGAGAACATAATTTGAGGGTTTTAGGAATCCGAAATTGTTGATGGGGATATTGAGATAAAAGACCTAGAGTTGATAAGGAAAGGTTACCTTAAGAAAATGACTCATAGGGACGAGTCGTATGATTTCATATGTTATTCAAGGACAAAGAGAGTTAAGGCGTAGATTTAAGTCTTATGGAAGTTTTGGGAGATGATAAAAAAAAAAAAAAAGAACTATATCGAGGATATTAGTTTAGGATCAGACGAGGAAAATGAATCGGAACTAATTGAGGATCGAATTCTTGTTTGAGGTGTTTAGAAGTTTTTCTTGGTAGTAATTGGCTTGAATAAAATGCTCTAGGTTATAGTGAGAATTTTCCTTTTGACTCAAATTTTGATGATTTAGGATTTTGGAATTTCAAATAGTGACTACGAGACAAAGAGGGATCGACTGTAAATTAGCTATCATTAGGGTCAAGGTGCGACCGAAAAATTATTTGGATATCAAACGCAAGAACCGCTTGTTTTGAAGATTAGAACTTTTCAGTTAAATTGGAAATTTGAGAGAATCTTTTGGCTTATAGAGGATTTTCAAAATGAAACCTTACTTGATGATTTTGAGATTGTAAGTAATATAAGGAACAACGATAGATTAGAGATTTGTGATTTAAAACGAACCTTGGAAATTAGAAAAATTTTGGGATAAGTGAATTGTGAGTATGACTTTGATGTTGCTAAAAGAAAATTTATGCGTACTGTATATACTTGGAGATAAAATGGTATTTCAACCTGTGGAGACGATTATATTTTAAGCTTAAAATGACTCTAGCCGATTTAAGAAGATACAAACTCAAAGAAAATAGTTAGCATAACGATGATTATCAAGGACTGGGAGGTAGTCATAAAAGTCTTGGTTTGAATTTTAAGGCACCAAGCAATGAGACAGGCTTGCTAAAGCTTGTAAAGATATCTTGGGATTTGATTAGGTTTTAGCAAAATTGAAGTTGGACCTAAAAATTCAAAGCAATAGGAATGATTGACCTAATGACCTGTATAGTGATTCAAAGCAATAGGAATGATTGACCTAATGACCTGTATAGTGAGTGTTGGTTGAAAGTCAGTTGAGGAATAAAATCTTGTAATAGATTAAGCATACGGCCGTGACGAGAATATGGTTGAATGATCTAGTATAAGTTTAGAAAATGATAAACTGAAGATACAATTGATGTTGGATTATGAACGTCCGCAAGAGCAGTAACAGGAGCGCGAGGTTCCGTCACATGCGTAACAAATTTGGAAAGTAAAAGAGATTAAATTATGAGAAAGAAATTCGAAGTCTTAGGAATGGTTAGGATAAGGGTGCTCGATACGATTGAGTGTTACTCTGGAGAAGAACATTAGGAATCCAAAAGATCAAGGAGTTGGATTAGTACCAATAAGAACCACTGTAGCTCTCAGAGATGGAATGAGGAATTCTAGCATAACGATAACACCATTAGTGTTGATCTGTAACAATGGATCTGAACCTAGGGACAAAGGCAGAGGACTGGTGGTTGGCTCACGGTTTGGGGTGAGATACCTACGAATCGGAGCAACACAGTGAACTGTGAAGACGGTCAGGTGCCAAAGTTTGGGCGACACTGAGGATGTTATGTATGGTTTAGAGTCCAAATTCCAAGGGACCGGAGCATCGTGGCAGAATCCCTAATCATTATGGAAAGGGGTAAAAAACTTGGAAGGTGACCTAAGCAAGATAGTTGCTATGCGAAATATGATAGTCGATAGTCCAAAGAGAATCGAAAGTAGGAAATGTAATCTCGAGCGATGAAATAATGTTTGACGAGTTGTTAACAGAGATTTGTGAAGAATTCTTCTAGGATAATTTCATTCACGACAGAAATTCGTGAAGTTAAGGTTACTAAGAAATGATTAGTTAGCCTGGGAATTCAGGAGTCGTGATGAAATAATAATTATGCTCCTAGGTCGAGGTAGAATAGTCCTTGGTATAGACATATGTTGTGGAGTTGCTTCCAGATTAAGCAAATGGTGGGACAATTGTTTTTTTAGATATGGCCTTTGGAAGAATTTAATTACGATTATTTACCTGGTTTTGGTAGTGTATTTAATATTACGCGCCCCAGAAATTGTGAGCAATAGGCTCTATTTAGTTGTCTCAAATTTTACTTTTGGTGATATAAAAAGATTGAAGCAACAGTAGGTATATCTTGATACTCTCGAAAACATGAGTTGATCTTTAAAAGAGACAAAATCAACATGAGGATGTGGTAAGTTATATGTTGGTAAGTAAACAAAAGTGTTGCTCTTTCCAAGAAACATGTTGCGATTTTGAGAAAACGTATGGGTGAGTTGTTATAAAAGAAGACGTGAGTTTCCAATTCCACTAAGGAAATTTTATTTGGGTTAAAAGACAGTAGGCCAAGCTATTAAAGTTATGGTAGGTATTGCTAAAGACTCGGTAAGAATCAAAGGTTATTCAATAAGGTTTTCATTTAAGGAAGTAGTATGAAAAGTAGATCGCCTAAAAAGGAACGAGATTAAATCTATTCCAAAAATCAAGGATAAGAGGAATCTTGTTTAACTCAATAGAAAAATTGTTTCTCATGTGGAAGAGTATGGAAAGCACCGTTTAGTTGAAGTAAAGCATTTGGCGGTACTAGGTTGAGGAGCCACAAGTGATGGACGTATATAAAAATGGAATGTTGTCAACAAATTGAAACGACACGAGAATTCTGTGTTGAGATAAATGGATTTGATTGATGGATGGTGTTTGAAAGAGAAATAGTAACATGTCAGGATGTTAGGTTCCAGTAAAAGAAATTGTGTTTGAGAGACCTAAATGGATAATTTGCATGACCAGCTGTAAGAGGCTAAGAAGTTATTTTTAAAGTTAATATGCAACCAAGGTAATGATAATTGAGAAAGATACGTTGAGTTCGTTCAATGTTATCAATTTCTGTGCAATCATGACAGCTGGGTAAGTTCAATGTTATCAATTTCTGTGCAATGATGGCAGATGGGTAAGTTCAATGTTATCAATTTCTGTGCAATGATGGCAGCTGGGTAAGTTCAATGTTATCAAATTCTGTGCAAAAATGGCATCCAAGTTAGTTCAATCTTTGCATGATCATGACATATGCATTAACATAAGAGTGGTTGGGAGAATTATTAGTCAAATAAAATAGGTTTTGAGGACCCAGTTAGAAGTGATATTGGATTTTATAAATTATTTTGGGATTCGTGTAGCCGCAGGTATAGAGCTACAACGGGATATTCTGGAAACTAAGTAAGGTGCTTGGTAAGCATGAACCATGTTAGGACGTAAATTATGAATAATTGTTAAGGATTAGGAAAGGGTATTTGGGACATTTCAATTGGGAGTCATTAGCAATAGTGGTGATACAATTATCACGGACCAAATTTCGAGGACGAAATTTATTGAGGGGGGGAGAATGTAATACCCAGGAAATTATTAAGGGTATAAATGATATTTGATGAAGGGTATAACTGGAATGATCAAAAGAATGAGGCTTTAGGGTACACTATCGCAGTCTTAAGCGACTGAATCAATCAGAGGGAGTACCCCGGACCCTCGATAGCCAAGGAAAATTGTATAGTATCAACAAGTGATTCGAACTATGATTTTTAGTGATGAAATAAGTGGGATCGGGAACAGTTTTTGGTACAGCTAAAAATGCAACTGCAAATTAGGCTTAGAAACCGAATTGATATAGGAGACTTCCGGGAAGTCAACAGAAGCCTGAGGGGGCTCCGGTTTTTAATAAGAAACAACCCTTCAGCAGTTTTGGGATGAAACAATAGCCCGATGAGGACTCTAGGGCGAAATCGTCATTATCGAGTAACTTTGAAATTATTAAATTTGCGTTTTCGGTACTATAATACAAATTAATTTGAGGTTTAAAGATGCAATTACAATTAGAGATTTACCCAAGTGAAATTAAGATGGAAATTAGGGGGTTAATGTGTAATTTCTTTATATTAATAGTGTAATATATATATAATACGCATATACGTGTGTGCGTGGTGGCTGGTTTATGCGAAGCTTCTGGGAAAGCTTCATGGCCGAAATTCCTTGGAGTAGTGGCCAAGTCTTGACGCAAGTAAGAGTAAGGAGTGGTGGCCAAGGCAATCGAGTCGGTGCTTGGCCTATAAATAGAAGAGAAATGAAGGAAGAATGGAAATAAAATGGAAGAAGGAAGTGGCCGAGAGTTGCAGCCAACCATGGCCGAATAGAAAGCAAGCTTGGGCGAGCAAACGGTCGATGTAATCGAGGAGGAGCTAGAAGCAATGCTTGTGGCCGGAGGCAGCCACAAGAAAAGTCGAGATGGTAACCGAAGCTGTCCGTGGTAGGCAAACAGCATCCATGGCCGCAAGCTGCAGCCATGGATGCACATGCGGAAGGCGAGGAGCGACGAGGAGGAGGCTGGCCAGTGGTTGTGTGAGGTCCAGATAACCGGAAGTGGCTGAGAGGCTGATTGGAGGAGGCCGGGATGAACCGCAACAGCAAGCGGCAGCCATGGCCGCAAGCTGTTGCAGCTGGGCAGCAAACAGGGAGGCCAGCAACGGCCCCCAACGATGGCTCGGCAAGGTGGGTGGTGACTAGCAGGGTCGGTGGAGGTCAAGGACGTAGCTGGTGTGACCGGAGATGGCCGTTGGCATGCGGGCAGCCGTGGCTGGGTGGCTGGTTCGCTCGCGGGAAACAGAGAAGAAGAAGCAGGGGAGAAGAAAGAAAGAAGAAGAAGAGAAGAAAAGAAAAGAAAAAAAAAAGAAAAAAAAAAGGAAAATGGAAGAAATGGAGAAAAAGGAAAGAAAAATAGGGAAAAATCTCGAAAAAATCTTAGAAAATTCAAAGGATTAATTTGAGGCTAAAGGAGCATGCCAAAGCTAGGAAATTATTCAAAACGCGCATTTTAAGGCTTAGCACGCATTACGAGGCTAAATTGACTTTTCGCATAAGGTGAGTGGTTTGATTCCAACTTTTTCCTTGTCTTGGAAGTATTTTTAGGTGCCTGTGGTGAGTTCTAGTGAGCGGTTATACCCTCCTAGACATAGATTGTTTTACAAGGCTTTTACTTATGATCATTGTGTCGATATTTGCTACATTGCATTAACTGTTTTATTTTAAAATGTTGGTGCATGGCGTGTAATTTTCATATCATTTAAATTGCATCGTTGGGTCCGTATGGGGCGGGATGGGGTCTACTTGAGATTGGGACAATATTAATCCAGGTGAACGGGTGTCACACTGGGGCACTCGAGGGAATAATGTTAAACCAGGTGAACGGGTGTCACGACGGTGCACTCGAGGGATTAACGTTGGACCAGGTGAACATGTGTCACAGTGGGACATTCGAGGGATTAAGTATGTCAAGGTGATATCTCGAGTTAGACGTGTCTTGCATGTTGTCGTATAGTATGTCATGTTCGTATGTCTTTCATGCATTGTATAACTATTTCATACCTTCACTTAGATGTTTATCATCTAATCTGGGTTATGCCCCTGGAACATTTAATGTTCCAGCCAGGGACTGCTGCGAAGGCAAGGATGTGGCCGGTTGAGGGCCAATGGTGCTTAGTTTGTTAGTCGTTGTAACGTTTGGAGGCTTTAGTATGTATTTCAGGTTGTAAATGAACAGTTGTATAATAGCGATTTTATCATTTGATCTGTATTAAGTATTTTGCTATGGAAATACAATGGCGTTTTGGTATTAGTGTATCCGCTGCGTTGTATTAAGACTCGTTTAGTTTAAGATTATTGATCTTGATAGTTAAACGGGCAAGACTGGGGTTCGCGGGGTTTTGTTTCTGCATGTGAAGATTGTTCTTGAAATACCGCGCGTGTGTAACTTAAAGAGAAAAAAAAAAAGAAATCCCGGGAATACCCTTATAGTGACACGCCTGGCGAGACGGGGTGTTACAAGTTCGTACTCCTTACGATCACAATGCGCGTGGTCAATGATATCAACGTGTACACATGCATTTCATAGCATGTCATGTATGCAGTCTACGTGATGGATACATATCAAGGTATGTCAATATGATGAAAGCATCCCCGAAGATCGGAGTTTGAAACATAAATCACCGACAACCAATCATTTTTCATAAAACTAAATTCAATTGGGAAGTACCACTTACCTTCTCAAGCTTATCGGTTACCTCGATATTCGTGTCTTATCTCGAAATATGTGCAACGTCTTGATTTGCGTGCCAACCTCAAAATCTGCACAAGTCTCTTCAACTTTAGCCTCAAAGCATCCTAATCATCATATTTATTTAAATAAATATTAAAATCTATTTTCCATAATTTCTTACATTTTCTTTATTTTTCCTCAATAAATCCAAACTAAATATTCTTCAAATATTTTCTCAAATATTTTGGTATGACAATTCATAAAATAATATTCTTCAATTTCGGAAATTTTCTAGGAAATTTTACTTACCTTGACTTAGCCTTTTCGGCTTCCTTGGTATGTGTGACATATCCTTGAAACGCTTACCCGAACCATTTGCTTTGCCAAAATATCCGTAGCGCCTGTCGCGCCGTCGCTGGAGCTGCCCGCAGCCCCGGCTGGTTGCGGCCCTGCTGCAGTTGGTTGCGGCCATGGCCGCGCTCGCTTCGTTCGGCCGCCTCCCGGTCCTCCACCGAGTTGCCTCAGCTCCGCCGTGGGGGTGATCCGCCTACTAGCCGCCATCGCTTGCTGCGGAACTACCATAGCTGCTGCAACAGTAACTTCGCGGTTGCCATGGCTGCGCCTCCACATCTCCCTCACAATCTCTCTCCCTCTCTCTCTCTCTCGCTGCTTCGATGCCTCTCAATTGGCCAAAGCCATTGCCAATTTATAGCCTCCACTGCCTTGGCCACTACTCCATTCAATAACATGTATATATATATATATGAATGTATAAATTATATATCACACGCAATCTCAATTCTGACCATATTCTTACTGCCATTTTATTCAATCTTGCGCAAATCTCAAATGCAGAAGCATGGCTGAATCTTTTGCAGAGGGTATGGGGTGAAATTGCAGGCCTCCCACGCGGCACACTGCTACGCCCATACTTATATATAAATATATATATATATATATAATTACATATTACATAATAAACTTACATATTTAACTCCTAATTTGAATCTATTTCACGTGAACAATTCTCTAATGATAATTATATCCTCAAAGATCGAAATAATTGACATTACAATACCAAAATTTCTCAATTAATAACTTTAAAGCTTAGTTGAAAATGACGATTTCACCCTAGTGTCCTCATCGGGCTCTTGTTTCATTCCAAAACCACTGAAGGGTTGCTTATTATGAAAAATCGAAGTCCCCTAAAAGTTGCGTTGACTTCCCGGGAGTCTACTACAACGATTCGATTTTGCAGCCTAAATGGCAGCTGTATTTTAGCTGTACCAAAAACCATTCCCGATCTAATTTCTTTTGATACCATAAATCTTATTTCGGAACGCTCATCGAGACTATATCATTTTTCTTAAACAATTTCACTCTGAGGCATTCCCTGCAGTCGATTCGGTATTTATAACTGCTATCAAACCAATTTTTTGGTATTCTAAACTTATCAAAATTACGTGACAGCCTTATACAAACATGGGGTATTACAATCACGGTCTTACCACAGAATGCTTTCTACAACAGGACCGTGAGCCGCAGAGTACTCCAACCACAACCTTACCACAGTATACATGCAGTGATAAAATAGTGAGCCATAGAGAATTTTTTCAACCACAGTATGCATGTTGTGATAAGACCATGAGTCGCTTCTCCTTAACTTTCCAATTCTTCAACTTTACGTTCGACTCCTTATGGCTTCATATCATTACAAGAAAATTAAGTTTTAATGACGGAATTATTCCGTCGCTAATTAGCGTCAAATTCGAGACATAATATCTGTCGCTAAATTTAGTGACGAAATTAGCGACGGGTTAGCCCGTCGCTAAATTTTAGCGACAGGTTTCTCGTCGCTAAAAAGAAAAAATAAAATAAATTTTAAATTTTAGCGACGGTTAGCCCGTCACTAAAAAGACAACAAATAAAATTTTAAATTTAAATTTTAGCGACAGGTAGACCGTCGCTAGAAAGAAAAAAAATTAATTTTAATTTTTAGCGACAGAGATGAACCCATTGCTAAAAAAAAAATTAAATTTAAATTTTAGTGACAGGCAAACCTGTCGCTAAAAAGAAAAATAAAATAAAATATAAACCTTAAATATTAGCGACGGGCTAACCCATCGCTAAAAAGAAAACAAATAAAATTTTAAATTTAAATTTTAGCGACGGGCAGACCGTCGCTAAAAGGAAAAAAAATAAAATTTTAATTTTAATTTTAATTTTTAGCGATAGGATAAACCCATTGCTAAAAAGAAAAAAAATTAAATTTAAATTTTAGCGACAGGCAAACCCGTCGCTAAAAAGAAAAAAAATAAAATATAAACCTTAAATTTTGTTAGCCCGTCGCTAAAAAGAAAACAAATAAAATTTTAAATTTAAATTTAAATTTTAAATTTTAGCGATAGGCAAACCTGTCGCTAACAAGAAAAAAAATAAAAAATAAACTTTAAATTTTAGCGATGGGCTAACCTGTCACTAAAAAGAAAATAAATAAAATTTTAAATTTAAATTTTAGCGATGGGATAACCCGTCGCTAAAAGGAAAAAAAATAAAATATAAACCTTAAATTTTGTTAGCCCGTCGCTAAAAAGAAAACAAATAAAATTTTAAATTTTAGCGATAGGCAAACCTGTCACTAAGGAGAAAAAAAAATAAAAAATAAACTTTAAATTTTAGCGATGGGCTAACTTGTCGCTAAAAAGAAAACAAATAAAATTTTAAATTTAAATTTTAGCGACGGGATAAAACGTCTCTAAAAGGAAAAAAAATAAATTTTAAATTTTAGCGACAGGCAAACCCGTCGCTAAAAAGAAAAAAAATAAAATATAAATTTTAAATTTTAGCAACGGTGTACCCCGTCACTAAAAGGAAATAAAAATTTAAATTTTAGCCGCTAAAAAGAAAAATAAATAAATAAAATTTAAAATTAAAATTTTATCTTAATTTATATTTAAATTAAAAAATACATAATTTATATATAATGTGAAATTCATACTTTAATTTCACATTTTAGCAATTAAATTTATATTTTTGACTCAATTTAATCAAATATACTTTATTTTTTTTATGATAACTGAATTTTTTTATTATTTTGATTTCACTACAAGGAAAACGAGTTTTAACGACAGGAAAATCAGTCAATGAAAGTTGATTTCTGGTCGTTAAAAAATTATAACGATGGAAAATTTCCTGTCTTCAGTTGTCGTTCTTGCCTCTGAGGATAAAAGTCCTTAACGATGGGAATGATAAACCCGTCGTTAATTGTATTAATAACCGTATGATTCTCGTCGTTAAAAATAATTATTAACTACCAAATTATAACCCAATAACAATAATATTTTCCGTCGTTAATAGTCTAAACAATTAGCGATCGTATGATTCTTGTCGCTAAAAATAACTTTTTAATTATCAAAACACAAATCAATAACAACAATATTTCCTCTTGTTAATAATGTAAACAATTAGCAACGATATGATTCTTATCATTAAAAAAATATTTTTTTAATTTTTTTAATAGTATGAAAACAATTGCTAGTCATTAATGATAAAAACATCATGTTTTGATGTAAACCATCAAATCTATATATCATTATCTATATCAAATTGGAATAAAACTCATCAAATTAAACATGTCATTCAAATAACACCAAAGTAATCATTATCCATTACCATTTACACACCAAAAGTAGTATATATATGTGTTAATTGCCAACAAATTACACTAAAAAATATGTTCAACTAAAAATAACACTATGAGAATTGTATATACTATTCAAAAATGTACACAAAAAAAGATATTCAACTAAAAGTAACACTTTAACAATCATTTATACTATTCAAAAATGTACAACAAAACACTATATATATATAGTCATAAAATTGTTCATGTACTCCAAGACAGGAGTTGCTTCCTTTAGAGTCTTATTGTCTCATTAACCTACAAAAAAAGAAATAAAACATGTAATTAGAGTCAAAGAAGTGTTCATGTTTTCTTTATAAAATGTTAGACATAGAATCAACAAAATCCAAAATGTCTCCATCGCAAACTACATTACAATCACTAAATTGTACCAAAACATAGAAACCCTTAAATATAGGGTAGATTGAGATGTAGATTAACAAAAACACTAAGTCTTAATTCTATGGAATGGGGCACCTATATGAATTCTAATTTCAAAGTCATGTCATTATTGTCTTATTCCAAGCCTTCTCCATCATTCACTTAGATACCTTAGAAACAAGTAGCCATTTTATACCCAATCACTAAGATCTAAAGTAAAAAATCCTTTTTGCGTGTGGGGTCAAAGCTTTACCCAATTATGCATTATAAGTATTACAAGATGAAATTTATTTGTAAAATTTGTATATCACAATTTTAATTAATATATATTTAATTATTTTATAAAAATACATCCCACTTCAACCACACCACTAATCTGTAAATCCTATTTTATATATATATATATATATATATATATTATCTCCTCATCTCTCTTAGCACCATCTTCATGTTCCCTGTTTCTTTCCTCTTCCCATTCTGCTGGCTACTGTGACTGGGTTTTCCTAGCTTCACCATCACTTACTTAGCCAAAAACCTTTAATTAATTCCCAAGTTTAATGGCACTGGGGCGAACCAAGAAGCAGAAAAAAGATTACTTGGACATGATGAGTCACCAGCTCCGAAGGTCCCTCCCATTACCAGCAGCAGTAATGGTCATGCACAGAGCAAACAAATTCAGGCAACTCAATATGAACATGCAGGTTCACTAAAACTTCATTTTCCAGTCATATTTAGCTTTTCTTCTATATGATGCTCTTTCCACCCATCACCACCAAGTCAAGCAACATTCTCTTAACCATTGACACAGAAAATTCTCCATAGAATTTCAAGTATCCAAGTTTTACCAAACCAACCATCAATCCATGGCCGAGGGTTGACAACTGCAGTTCCGGGATTTAATGTTTCAAAAATTTTAAGTTATTTTGAAAATTATGCTCAAAATCTGTTTTGAATACTTTCATACTTTTCAAAACATTTGCTATGAATTAAATATTATGGTAAACAATTGCTATGAATACTTTCATACTTTATGCATGTATGTCAAATAACTATATGTATGTCAGATGTGCATTCTACTTTATGCATATGTTAGAAATTTGCTACTTCTGGTTTTCTATTTTATGCAACCATCCATTTTTTGCATTCATGACAATTCTAAATTTCTCTTAGTTTAAAAAGGAAAATAAAGATTTCTACTCCACTAATTTAATTTCATGCCCAATAAGTCAACAACGGAAGCTATACTTGCAAAAATCTAAAAAAAGGTCGCGGGGTAAACAGAATTATTTATATATGATGTTTATAGGCATGGAACTAAAACCTACAACAAAATCTTTAAAGAAATCTTATAATTTAATTTCCTAACAATTGTTTATTAAAGACATACCCTATGTAATATAATTAATCATTGGACAACAATTTGTGTTAGGATTTATGAAGAAGAATTTGAAACTTTTTCAATTATAAGTCAATTACATCAACAATCTAAACTAAGAATTTAAAGACTTCAAGTTGGGATGTAGAAGGTTGATATATTACTTGAGTAGATTGAGATGTAGAAGGTTGATCTTGACTCCTAAATTGCATAAATTCCTTAAATGCATCTTCTAGAGCTTTCACCTAGTCTTTAAGCATCTTGTTCTCTTCTTCCAGTTCATTCTTGCTTGAAGACACAAGTTTTAATTCTTTAGGTCTCACCCCGCCACCATACGAAAGAACATGATTCTTGACTTGGGGGCCAAAACAAGTCTCAATGATTTCAAGATTTGACATTTCAGTATTCGATTGGATGGTTTGAACCAGTTGATCCTACAAAACATGTTCATGGTATAATTTAATACACATTAAATATAATTGGGTGTGAAAAATTGAACAAGAAAATTAAAGCAAGTGTCATTAACTATTTAACTTACATATGTTTCTTGTTCTTCCTGCTCCACCAACTTCTCACTTTTCTTCCTAGTTGAAAACCACATTTCTGCTAAATTGGGTTCATGACCATTTTTGCCTCCCTAAATAAAATGAAAAGTTTAGAGTCACTGCTATCTAACAAAACTATTGATATGTATAAAGTAAGAAAATTGTTAAAGGTATATGTTATAGTACCATTTGGTATGCAATCTCCCACATTGGTTTGCTTTCGGTCCTATGGGGCATGCGTGGTTGCTTTCTATTTTTTGAATTTCTTTCACTTTTTTCCTATCCAAATTTAGAGAATTTAATAACAACATAAAGTATATCAATGAGATAAAAATGCTACTCCTTAAAAAACTAGAAGTAGAATTACAAAAAAAATTCGAGGTTGTTTACCTTGAAGGACGAAGCTTGAAAATAATTTTTGACAAGCCATTCCCAATCTTCTTGATCTTGGATCTCGATGGTTTTTTTTTTTTTTTAGAATGCCTTATACACTATTGTACGGCTTGATATATTTTCTATTCAATAAGGACGTCCAATTATTCCATAAGGAATGCATGTGACAAATTAAAGTGCATCTTTACGGTGATCCTCCATATTATCATTTTTAAACTTCTCCTACAAAGAAAAGTTGAACAAATTAGTAACCAAAATTGAAAGTATATACATTAACTAATTTTTATTTACCTTGAAAAAGCCTCATGATTAGGTCCAATAGCTCGATTTTTGTAGAAAGTTACTTCTAGTCGATCATCATTTTTTAGAGTTGCAACTCTTTTGTTCTTGTTCATTCATCAAACTCTTCTCTGTTTGTCTGACATAAATTTGTTAAAGTTACATAATTATGTATTAATGGTATAAACACCAAAATTATGATAAATAAATACCATCATTTTCCACTCGTGCTTTCTTTTTTATTGGTGATTGATGTGGATGTTGTAACGCCCCGTCTTCCCAGAACGCGCATTACCTCGAGATTTCGATAATATTTTTTTTTTCAACATCATACACACAACATAAGTCTCTCGATATACATACCCTCATCATAATCATTTCCCGACAATCCCAATTATACCTTCTTAGCATATCAAAATTTAAAAAATTAATATACTAAGACAAGTATTATCAATCACATCGGCGTAAGCAAAATCGAAACCTCAATAATATATAACTGACAATTCCTTTTACAATTAAATAACCAAATCGATGTTTCACATGAAAATATCAAAATATTAAATAACCTCCGAACATCGCAACCATAGACAAAGACCTACGAAAACTAAACATAGCAGCTACATCTCGATGACATCATTTCCCTTAGCGCCATTTCTTTCACTTGGAACGTTTGAATATTTTAGGGACATAGTCCAAATTAGATGTTGAATCATCTAAGTGAGAGTTCAAAAATATTTTCATGAATATATGCAAAATCATGTATAAAATTGACAAATCCTGACGTGCCCCAGCCTAAGAGAATTCCACATAGCACTTAACCCTGATTGGGGAAAATGCAATCTCTCTAAAGGCGACATAACCACATCGACTCATTAGTAAACACAATCCTTCTTAAGAGGGACAACCTCGACATATAAACCTGGGAATCACCCCATTATCATTGTTAAGCATTACGCTCCTACTCAAAAGTATTCCAAAACCCAACGTAACCCTAGCCCTAAAAGTATCACATCAGCACTATCCCCGAAATCAATGACACCTCGGTATTAATGCTATTGCTCAAAGGAACCTGGGGTGGTGTCCACTCTTAGCCCCTCCACTTAAGCCAACAACTGGGGTGGTGTCCACTCTCAGCCCTGCCACTTGAGTATCGTAAGGTGAAGTCCGTCTCAACCCCATCCTAAGTGGGTCACATAGCAACAATCCTCGGCACGCATCCTGAGTGTTGTTACTCAAGGGCCACATCATAGGTTAACAACCCATGTCCCACATGGACAACACATAATATGCCAATGCCGAAAATCATAACATGCATAACATAAAATCAACATTTCAATGTATGCAATCTACCATACGAAATTCAATGCATGTGTAAATAATTGTTTGGACGAACCATTACACGAAACCAACCACTCACGATAAATCAAAAGTGATCAAAAGTAACAAGAATATGCATAGGAATTGGATTGAACAACTCACAGAAAATCATACACATGCCACAAACAAGTTTTTCCGATATAACCACTCATCGTTAGGCTTAACTCAATTTTTCTTGAAAAGCGCGATGCATCTCAATTTGCGTGCCCACCTCGAACTTCGCACGATTCACTTCACCTTAGTCTGCAAGGCACCCTGGCACGTGCCTCCACGCGCCTACACGCGCGAGCGCGTTGTCTGGGGGGTTTTGGCTAGTGTGTGGTAGTCATGCACCGATCGCCTTCTTTGATTTTTCGGTCGCCGGCGAGACTCCGATGCTCGATTTTCTTACACCGTTTGAAAGCCCACTTCTAGTCGATCAGGATGGCACCAACCTCTGGTCGAAAGGACACCGAAAAAGCCCTCAATCGGGTAGTTGCAGGTGCGGCACGACAGACCGTCCCGCTTTTCTAACCAGCCTTCGAAACACCCTTGAACCAGCCCAAAAACTCATGAAAATCTCTAGAAATGCTCCTCTTGCCTCAAGGATCAAAATCCCCTTATTGGCTTCCCTTGATTCGCCCTCAAACTCGAGCAATTTGATGCTTTAAAATCAGCCAAAACACATTGCTATTTATAGGCCAAAATCGACCCCCACGTGGCCAATCTCCGGCCATAACTTCTTCCACATGCCTCCTAGACCATCCTTGGCCATGCCTTGACGAGATTGGGCTACCATTTCTCTGGATATTCCAGTCAAATTCGCGGCCAGATCTGCCATGCTTGTGTAAATTTTCAGAAATTATAGTTTAGCCTCCTTTGAACTTACTTTTACATTTTGGCCCTTATCCTCAAGCCCCTGACTTACCCAATAATTCCATCAAGTCCCTTAAGTTCCAAAATCTCCATTTCACCTCTGAAAATCTAGAAAAACCATCATTTCGACCTCCCTCGGTCAAAATCTTCGGATGTCAGTTGGTTGGCGCCATGCTAATAGCTACGTTTTCGTCATTAGGGCTTGATGTATATCTCTTGATAAAGCCTAATGAGATGTAAAGAATGATGTTTATTTGGTATTGAATGGAAATTGGTTGTAGTATTTACTAATTGGTGTAATTGAGTGAATGTTTTTAATTGAGTTTTATTCCGTATCTATTCTTTTATGGCATTTCCTCTTGGATTTCTTGGTTATAGGGATTCTGGGAGTAGGGTCGCCACAAGTTTGGTATCTGAGCAAGGTTGGGATAAGTCTCTATATGCATTGTCATGTTGGGTAGAGTCAGAAATATGCCCTATGATTATATGTAAGTTTAAATGGAAATTTGAATTCTAAAAGTGTTGGTGATGTAGGAAAATGAGTGCTCATAGAGGAAGGCCATCGACCAAGAGTAGATGTCGTGTGTAATGGTCAGGGTCCACATAGAAACGTATTGTCCAGTTTATGTCACAACCAATCCCTTATTTTATCACGTATTTTAGGATTAAATCCCAAAGTGATCACCATTTCATCTTGGTGTTGGGCACCTCCCATGCGAGTGAGCAGCTCGTGCTCCCAACAGTGCCACAAAAAATCCAAAGCTCCTAGACCAACGTCCGACACTCTACGACTCGGCTCACCGAGTTCCATATTAGTCTCCAATCTGCACACCAAGTCATTTAACAAATCATTAGAGAAAGAATCCATTTTTCCAAACCTGAGGGTTCCTATACTTCTTAGCCAAGACTAGCGCTTAACGACTAAACATCCCCTAATCATTACTTGAAACCTATGAGTATAGGATCTTTGTAATACCCAGTATTTAATATCAAAGGTATTTTTGGAATTATGGGGTTAAAATAAAATTTATCAAAGTTTCGAGCTAATGTGTAATATTCAAAACTTGAACGAAAAGGCAAGTGACCAAACCAAGAGGAAACTTGAAGGGTAAAAATGCTCAAAGAGACATGGGATGCCAAGAACAAGAGATTTACAAATGTTTTGGGTCAAAATTACGCGATTAAGGGCATCTGAGACAAAGTACAGAATCTAAAAATTAAGGAAGGGTGGTCAAAAAGAGGGTTTTTCTAAACTTTCCAGGGTGTATTGATACATTCTAAACTTGTGGGGTCTAATGGAATAAGTGAAAATTCTAGGGTTTGAGAGATAGGAGTAGAATCGAGAAATACCAAAAAATAAGGAGTGGAAGTGTAATTATCGAAAGTTAGGTGTGAAATCTGCAAACCACTGGCCAACTTTGCAGCGGCTGTCGTCGGAACTACCAAAGGGCACCAGGATGTGCTCCAAACCATGATGGTTCGAATAAACCAAGCCATTTGGCCATAAATTTTAAAGCAATTTGGTCACCATTTAGCTTGATTTTAAGGCTTGTAATGATTATATTCGAAGCTTAGGAGGTAGGAAAGCTTCTTATTGGTCGAAGAACTGGTCGAAATAGGGTATAAACAGGGTTTGAATGGCCTAGGGTTTCAAAACAAATTGAAGTAGATTGGCCATGTTTTAGCCAGAATCGAGCCGTGGGAATAAGGGGTTTTTGTTCCTCGAGTGCTAAGGAGTGTTTCTGGAGAATTTGGGAGCATTTGGTATAGGTTTCAAGGGCTTTTGGGAGTTGGCTGGAAAATCGGGACTCGCCAGAGCTGAGACCTGCAACCGCCCATTTGGGGCTTTTTCATCCATCAAAGGGTACCCCTAGGACCTCCTTGAGGAGAGCTAAAAAGGGGTAGGATCAGATCAAGCATCGGAGTAAGGACACAGTTGTCGTCACCGGAGAAGACGACTGTGCGTGAGCTTCACTCTCCGAGGTTGGAGGTGGCGCGTGAGGGCGTGTGAGGTACCTTTTGCCTTCAAAATTATTTTTGTAATTTTCAGAAAAATATTTTAGGAATTTTCATGAAAAAATATTTGGTGAAATTTGGTTTTATGTATTTATCATAAATTCCCAAGGGTAAGAAAGGTTTAGAAAAATAAGGAAAATTGAGAAAATTATGGGGAAAATAGAAATATTAATTTCTATAGTCATAATGGAAATCATGAGAGAATTTGACTATTAGAAGGAAGGATTACACAATTTTTTAGGTGTGGCACGCTTTTCGAGATAAAAATTAATTTTTTCTAAATTAAGGTGAGTGGTTTGATTCCAATCTTACCGTTGTTTTGGAAAGTGTCTTGATGTGTGTGTAGTGAGTTCAAGTGAGCGATTCTACTCTCCCGAGCTTAGGATTGCATGTGCTTGGACCAGTTCCATTGAGTAGTTATACCCTCCAAAACTTGAGATATATTGTATAGGCGTTTTACTTACGTATTTGTGGCATTGTATGCATATTGTTTAGGTGGATACCCTCCAAAACTTGAGATATATTGTATAGGCATTTTACTTACGTATTTGTGGCATCGTATGCATATTGTTTAGGTGGTTACCCTCCAAAACTTGAGATATATTGTATAGGCATTTTACTTACGTATTTGTGGCATCGTATGCATATTGTTCATGTGGAATATTGCATCAATTATTTTACTTATGAAAAGTCAGTGCATGGTACGCGTTTTTCTCATATCATCAAGGTCTTGATTTTGTGTTATTGTTATCGGGGTGGGGTCTTCTTGAGAATGCGGCAAGGTTAATCCTAATGATCGGGTGACACAGTAGAGCACTCGAGGATTAAGTATGTCGCGAAAAAGTCAACCCCAAAGGTGTGTGGAATGGATTTTCCACGAGAGGTTGAGTATGCCAGGGAGATTTCTCAGGTTAGACGTGTTCAATGTTCCACGAGAGGTTGAGTATGCCATGTTCATGTGTTATTCATGTATTCAGTAAACTGTATCATGCCATCACTTAGATGTTTTATCATCTAATCTGGGTTATGCCCCTGGAACATTCAACGTTCTAGCCAGGGATTGCTGCAAAAGCAAGAACGTGGCCAGTTGAGGGCCAATGGAGTTTGGTGTGATAGCTGATGTATCGTTTTGGGTCGTTAGTATTTATTTTGATATATGTATGGACGGGCACATGATAACATTATTATCATTTTGTAGCATTGTAATACATATCTTGCTATGTATGAACCCCGTGGTAGGCCACGATATTTGATGTTATTTATTTTCCACTGCGTATGTAATGACTCGTTTAGTTTGAGACTATGATCTTGTTAGCTAAATGGGCAAGACTGGGGTATCCGAGATTTCATTTGCATGTGAAGATTGTTCTTAAAACCACCGTGAGTGTCAGCCTGTGTAAGCATGTGAGATTGTTTGTTGGACCATTGTATATTTCAGGCACGTTGAAAGTTGTTCTTGTTGTACCGCGCGTGATAATCAGGAAAAAAAGAAAAGAATCTCAAGAATTCCCTTATAGTGGCACGCCTGGCGAGGCGGGGTGTTATAATCTTATTATTTCCCAACCTGCGCATAAGGATAGGATCCTAGCCATTCAATTGAGGACACGCTCCTAACTCTACTCGACCATCCTACGTGTGCAAAGCCATCTCTCTTAAACTTGCTCTAATACCAAACCGTGAGAGGTCATTACTTGAGTGATATAGATCAATAGCATAAATTAAAACTTAGACCCCATCCCTATTAAAACCATACCTTTTTAGTCACATAGCATTTCATTGTCATTTTTACATAAACATTCATACCATGAGCTCACCTAGCCTACATAACAAATATCCATCTCCAAAATTATAAAACATTACTCTAACATAAGCACAATGACACCCAGGACCTAGTCTCGGGAGGACTCTACACTTGCTATCATGACTCAACGATCTAGACCCAACTCTGTCATACGCATTTGCGATCTCAGGATACTCTTACCTGGAATGATGGAAAGCAAACGTGAGTCACAAGACTCAGCAAGCTCTAGAAAGGAAAGATGTAGGTTAAAGACAGAACTATTCCCATAACACGCCATGCAAATCATGCCAATGCAACAACATACCATGCCATGAACCATACGTGCTTCCACCTTGAATGCATAACATAAAGTAACCTTGCACATAAACGGTCCTTGGGGACCACATAAGACACATATTGGGGCCCAAGTCCCACATACAAACCTATTACGGCAGCCTTATGTAGGCTACCATATCATCATTCCTGACCTGTCTTTTCCTGTCATTCATAACATGTGTATAGCATGAGACCATTCAACCTTGAGTTCAGAACTCGCACTCCCCAACTAATCTACCGGGTTCGTGCCTCACAATCCACCCATATCATAGCCTTGCACTCCTCGGCTAATCTATTGGGTCCTTGCTATCATCAAAATCACTCTCCTCACCATGCAATGAAACACATAAGAAATGCAATGGCATCTGTAGCATAAACATGATGACAAGGCCCCCATAAACCAAGCATCAGGCCATGCTACGCCCACATAGGAATTCACACATGCGATATGCTCTAAATGCACCAGCTCACCTAGAGTGCCCAAGTTGGCTTTTAAACCAACCGAGTCATGCAAATGCTCACACATCCCATCACACACAAGGTATGTTCCCCAAATGAATGCAACCCATGCCCCATGCAACACACATAAAATGATATGCACACAGTCAAGGCGAGAATCTGGCAGTACCAGCTCTTCTGACCCGTCTAGCGCTTATCGTAACAGTCGATGACTAGCGCTCATATATCCAGCCATCAACTCCCATGACCCACGGTCGATAGTCAGTGGCTCTGCACCCCATACTCTTAATACACACATAGACAACATTACATTCATATCTTTTAGACTTGACATCACATAATATTTCACCATAACTCTTCATGTACATAACCACATAAAAATCATAATACCATTCTCATTCTCGCCCCTTCTCAAACGTAGAAAACTGTCTCATTACCCATTATACAGATCACCACACTTTTCTCATTACGACTTGTAACATAGCTCGTTAAACCATAATCAACTCTTCTAAGATCCTAGCCCCAATGGCTTCGGCATCATTCCCAAAGAAAGTGGAGCGATACAAAGCTCCGTGACGGATGCAATGAAAGACACCAAATCATCATTTACTTAACTTATTTAATCACCAATAAACCCATTATTAACATACAAGTTATGGAATGGTTACCAAGCGGATTATTATTATTAATGTGTGAAAAAGAGTCACGGTGAGGGAGGAAATAGAATACAAGAAACCACGGAGACTTTCACGGGAATTAAAGAACATGAGGAGAGGAGAGGGAACTTGCCTACAAATAATCGATCCTAGCTTCTCTCTCACTCCCGCTGGCCAATTAAATCCCAAATTAAATCAGATTTCCTTCCACTTTCCTTGAATTTTTCCTCCCCCGCACACTACTAGCCGAGCTCCCATCTTTTCCTAATTTTTCTTCCATTTCTGTTGGCTCGTAGACGCCCAAATTGGGCTTAAAAAGGGTGCAAAACGAGTGGCTAGAGGAAAGCCACGTGGCGACCACTGGGGCAGCCGCTGGGAGACCATCGCCTCCCCGAAACAGCGTCATTTCGTTGGGGATTTTGCTAAAAAATCAGCAAATCTCTCCCAGCCTGACGCATGCACCCGCAGCTTTGATCTCGCATCCAGCACCTGGTCGCCCTCACGCGCGACCGCTCGTGCCACACGCCGCCTTCAACATATATGTGACCCCCATTAATTTTAAAGTGAACTCATAGCCACTTCCGCAATTTACACTTCAGTACCCACAATTTCCATTAATTACACACGCACCCCCCTTAATAATTTTCCTTACACCCGAACTTCCATTTCCACTTATTTCACTTACACCCAAAATTTTCAAATAAATCCCCCAACTTAATTTATTTTATTCTTTCATTATTCCTATAGATACTCCAAAATAAAATAAAAATAATTAATTATCCTAACCGTCTATTTCCTCAAAACCATATAAATTATTATTTCCTCATAAATTCTCAAACAATCCATAAATACCTCAAATACCATAATTAATACTTATTATTCATCTCCAAAATTATGGGACATTACATTAGGTCATTAATAATTTAAATGGTAATGTTAAAGCATTCTTTAAGCTGAGTTTAATGGATTTTGTTTTATAACAAGTGTAATTGTCACAATTGCACATTGGTTTCAATTCTCAAATACTTCCATTAGTTTGTAACAAATACATCGTGTTTTGAAATATTTTACTAATCAATAAGATTTTTTGACTGTTGGAAAAAAAATGTGTAATTATAATTATTTTATTTGAAAATAAGATACATTAATTGCACCTTAACAAGATCCTAATTTACAATGGTAAATTTCACAAACCATTCTTAAGGTTTGCCTAAATTATACCGATTAGACATTTTTAAAAAATAGTACCAACCTCTTTTACGGTTAACAGAACATCAAAGTTAACCGTTTTAGCCCTACATATAAGCAACTCTTTCCTTCCTTCTCTTTCACCTCTCCCCTCATTCTTCTATATCTCTCTTTTTCTCTTTCCCTAATTCTAGCAATACTTATCTTTTTTCATCTCTGGTTGCTTCTAACCAACATAACCCACCAACCATTAATGCCCTCTCTCTCTCTCTCTCCGCCCCCCTACGAAACCCTATCATGCAATGGGGTTTCACCACCATATTTGGGTTTGCTCAAACCCAAATCAAGGGTTTGCTCTAGTTTCTAATGAAATCTAACTACTAGGTTTGCACACGTAATGACCCGTTGGTGGGTCTAGGACGTTTGTCATTAATTTTATTCATATTATATTTTGGCCAATATGATTAACAAGATATAAGTGTTATAAGTTAAAATGAAATGAAAATTTATGTGTGTTGAAAACTCTAAGTTAATGAAAAAGGAAAATGGCAAAAAAGTCAAAAGCTAAATGGGTTGAAAAGTCAAAATAGATTTGTGGGGGAAACTGAAAGTGGGTTGTCGAGTGTGCATGTATATATATATGTATTTATGTTATATTAATTTCAATTATAAATGGGGATGATATATATATAGGTGAATCCATAAAGGTGGAGGCATAATGGGAAAAAAGAATAGGGTTGTTGGGTAAAAGGGTGGGGAGCTTGTCATGCAAGCCATTTCCTCTCTTTTTTTCTTCTTCTCCTTCTTGCTCTTCTCCTAATCGCTTCTACTCTTCTACTTCTTTTCTTCCCAATTTTTGGAGCTTCAAGTAAGAGGGATTTCAGTTCTAGAAGTTGCTTCTTCTCTCCGATCCAGCTATCCAAGCCAAGGCAAGTTACCACAAAAGATTCGTAATTTAGTGATGAATTTAGCGACAGAATTTTTCCGTCACTAATTAGAGACGTCTTAGTGACGGATATTTCATTGTCAAATTTTTTTTTTTTAAATTTAGCTACCGAATATTCTGTCACTAAATATTTTTAATATTTTTTTATTAAAATCTTAAATTTAGCGACGGAATATTCCGTCGCTAAATAATTAAAAAATAATATATATTTTTTATTTTTTACCAATGGGTGTGACCCCGTCGCTGAATTTTAAATATTTATTTAATCTTTTTTTTCTTAGCGACGGGTGTGACCCCATCGCCGAATTTTTAATTTTTATTTATTTGTATTTTTTAGCGACAAGGGTTATCCCGTCACTAAATTTTTATTTTTTATTTAAATTTTAGCGATGGGGTGACCCCATCGTTGAATTTTTAATTTTTTTTATTTTTTAGCGACGATCATGACTACGTCGCTGAATTTTTAATTTTTTTATTTTTTAGTGATTGGCGTGACCTGTTGCTGAATTTTTAATTTTTATTTAGTTTTTTTATTTTTTAGCGATGGGTGTGACCCCGTCGCTAAATTTTTATTTTTTATTTTTTAGCGACGGGGTTATCCTGTCGCTAAACTTTTATTTTTTATTTAATTTTTTAGCGACCGACGTGACCCCGTCACTGAATTTTAATTTTTTTTATTTTTTTAGTGACGGGCGTGACCCCGTTGTTGAATTTAAAATTTTTATTTAATCTTTTTTTTTTAATGACGAGTGTGACCTCGTCGCTAAACTTTTAATTTTTTATTTTTATTTTTCAGTGATGGGTGTTATACCATGGCTGAATTTTCAATTTTTTTTATTTTTATTTTTTAGTGATAGGGTTATCTCATTGCTAAATTTTTATTTTTTATTTAATTATTTAGCAACATGTGTGACCCTGTCGCTGAATTTTTAATTTTTATTTAATTTTTTTTATTTTTTAGCGACGAGCATGACCTCATCGCTGAATTTTCAATTTTTATTTATTTTTTATTATTATTTTTTAGCGACGGGCGTGACCCCATCACTGAATTTTTAATTTTTATTTAATTTTTTTATTTTTTAGCAACGGGTGTGACCCCGTCGCTAAATAATTAAAAAATAAATTCATAATTACAAACTTTAGTGACAGGATAACCTCATCGCTAAAAAGGAAAAAATTAATTAAAAAATAAAATTTATTAATTATGTATTAAATAAAGATTAAATAAAAATTAAAATTCTTTAGTATCCATATTTTATGTATTTTATTTACAGACTAAAATATGTAAATTGATATGATATTATAAAATTTATAATAACAAATATGTATTAAACTAATTTTTAATCAAATAAAACTTAAATATTTAAAAACTTAATTAATTACAACATTTAAGTGGTACAATAGTTGAGTTAAAAATTTACAATATTTATCTTTTTAACTATTAATTTATGAATTTAAAAGATTTAAAATTTAAAATTTTAATTTAAAATAAAATTAAAACGACTACAGCTAAATTTAGTATATAATTAATATGTGCAATATATACAATGAGATGGCTTGCACCTCAAACGGTCACGCGTGTGCGCGCTCACTCGCTCACGCGAGGGACATGGGATTGAAACCGAGGGGGGAAAGAAGGTTGCGCTGGGGGATTCATTCTAGAGTACACGTGGCGGCTTAAGGGGGCGTCACTTAGCGCATAGAGGCGCGCACAAGTGTTCACCCATGGGATTAATTATTTTATTTTTTTAAAAATAAACGTTAGCACGGAACTGTTTCCATCGCTGATTAACGACGAAAAATTTTTCATCACTGATTCAATTTTTTTTTATTTTTTTTTAATGTTTAATTTTTTATTATGTATTAGCGATGGAAAGTTCAGTCGTTAAAATAATTTTTTATTTTTTAAATTTTTTTATTTTTTATTTTTTAATTAACGACAGAAATTTTCGTCGTTGATTCCGTCACTAATTTGTCCCGTCACAAAATCTGTCGCTAAAATTTAGTGACGGATTTTGATGTTTTTGCGACGAAAAAATCCGTCGCTAAATGTCATTTTTTTTATAGTGAGTTCTCTTCCTCTTCTCCATTTTAAATGCAAGTTCCTACTCTTTTTTTCTTTGTCTCTTGTGCAAGTTCATTTTCTTCTTCTTTTCAGAAGCAAGCCCTATTCTCCTCTTCAATTGGAGCCATTGATTCTTCCATTTCCTTGTGGTTTTGTTCTTGAAACCCCCATTTTTTGATAAAAGGGTATTGTTCTTTTTGGTTTGTAAACTTTGTGGGTCTTCTTGAATTTATGATGATCATCATTCAAAGTCTCAATAAGGTATTGTATGACCCTCCATTTTCAAGGAATAATGCATTTTTTTTTTTTTTTAGGATTAAAGCAATGCAAGAAGTGTTGATATTGTGTGCATTTGTTTTGGTTTTGTCTTCATTTCTCATATTTCAGGGCTCAAAAAGTTAACTTTCCTAGTTTAGGAGTCGACTTTATTATGTTGAGAGTTGACTTCTAGGGCTGGGAGTCGACTTCTCCAAGCAGAAGTCAATTGTCCAGAGATCATCTCTCGGTTAGGTCGACTCGCATATCAGAAGTCGACTTTCCATGCCAAGAGTTGACTTTCTAATCCAAATGTCGAAAAATTATTGTTATGAATTTTATTCTTACTTGAGAAATGGTTTTAGTGGAAAATATTCTTTTTATTAATCCTCAAAACTCAATTAAACGTTAAATGGTGCAAGTTGGCTCAACAATCTTATGGAGTGGTAATGTATCCATGGGTATAAAATGACAAGACTTGTGATGTTGCGTGATGTTATAGAAATGC
The DNA here is from genome assembly GCF_014633365.1 of Diospyros lotus. Taxonomy (NCBI): domain Eukaryota; kingdom Viridiplantae; phylum Streptophyta; class Magnoliopsida; order Ericales; family Ebenaceae; genus Diospyros; species Diospyros lotus. The sequence continues at coordinate 15,324,389 of NC_068350.1, forward strand.
ATAGTGTTGCATGATAAATAGTTATGCACCTATTATTTTGCGCAACAGCTATATACCATGTGGGGGAAAAGATATCCAAACATATAATGGGTGAGCACTTGACACATGCAAGATATGGCTATGAGCTCAGCAAGTGGGACTCGATCCACAGTTTAATGGTTGATATAATGCACAATCGCTTGACGCGGGCAAGCTACAACTATGAGCCCGATAAGTGGGACTCGGTCCACAATTAATGATTGAATTGAAATTATGTATGTGCATATATTTTAAGGCCTTGGATGCCAATATGATTTATGTGGGCTAAGGGTCATTTGTGAATAATGGAGTGAGTGCATGAATTATGTGGTGCTAGGAAAGGCATCGCATGGATATCATCATTGTTGTGGGTAGTTTCATTATACTTCATTTACTGTTATTCTAGTCATGTTGTAACTCATATTGCTATCATTTGCTTTATATTATATATGTTAAGCCTTGTGGCTCACTTTTACTTTCCATCATTTCAAGTAAGGGAAAAGTGGTAGTTGAAGGCGAGTCCAATGGAGCTAAAGCCCTGGGGTAGTGTGTATGTACAAAGATGTCCAAACCGAAAAGGTCCTTAGAGAGTTGTTTTGAGGCCATGTGGAAAGAGTTTATTTTGTATTTATATTTTTGTTTCCATTTCATTTTGGTTTGTATGGGCCAAGCAGCTAAGCCCAAGAAAGTTAATATATGAATGATGTTGTAATTATTTTTTTTGTGGTCTTCGTCGCTTAATAGATTAGATGTGGTTGGTTTTTAATTAAGTAATTATCTGTGCCAATCTTTTAGGGTCCTCATCTCAGATTCCTATGCTATCCAGGATTTCTGGGAGTGGGCCCCTACAGCACAACACAAGTATGGCACTGCACACTCAAGAAAGAGGGGTGAATTGAGTGTTTTAAAAATTTACTATAAATTTGAAAATCTTTGCTTGAAATAAAGAAGAAATGTAATGAACTAGTGAATAAATAGTGTAGTTTGCAAAAGGTGAAATAAATGAAGCAAGAAAGATGCAAATGATACAAGAAACTTATAGTGGTTCGGCTTAATCAGCCTAGTTCACTACCTTATCTCCTCACTAAGGATTTTCAAATCCACTAATGCCTCCTACTTCAACTTAAGTAGGCCTTCTAGCAACAAGCTAGATAGATACAAATCCTCCTACTAATATTCGATAGGTGCTCTAGCTCACAAAACTAGGTAATACAACAGTAGATTTTACAATTAATAGTGGTATAAGAGATAGCTCTCTTAGTTACAATAAAGCACAGGTATTAAAATCAAAGGCTAAAACAAATATTACAATAAATACACTTTGCCTTTGAATGGAAAATTTGAAAGCTTAGAGAGATTGTAAGATGAATGATTACTTTAAGCACTTGCACTTCTTCATTTGTTCTCCCAGAACCTCCTTCAAGCTATATTTTTTATACCTTTTTGGTCTACCAAGCATGTAAATTGAATTTAATGATCGTTGCCCCCACATTAAATGCCTGAAAAATTAGTCTTTTTAATGCTATCAGAACAGAAATTGTCAATAGATTCAAAGAATCAGTCTACTGTTTCTTTCAAAACATTTGAATCTCAAAGCATGTTTTATAAAACTTTCAACTCTTGAGAAAAAGAACTCAACTTGTCATAACAAATTGTTGACAGATGGGATCAAAGATCGATTGTTTTAGAAGAGTGTCGATATGTTACAGTCACTGTCGACAGATTTTGAACTAAAGACACTTGGATCGAGAACATGAATTTTCCATGTCAATAGATATCTAGAACTGTCAACTTATTTAAAAAAGAAGTCAACTGAATTAATAAGAAAGTCGACTGCATTTGATGATTTAAAATTTTAAACAACAAAAGTATGAAAAAGTCTATTGTTTCAAGGAAGAAGTCAACATTTTTTACTATCTTATTGTAAGAATTGTGTGATTTTGAAGATTTGGACTTTAACAAAACTTAACACACTTTGACAAAAATTTTCAAGACTCAAAGAGATATTTTTCAAGAATATTTCTCAATGAGAATTTTGTATAGTTTATTAAAATCTTAGAATAAAAATTGCATCTCTAAGTTATGAGAATTTTAATTAGAAATGTATAAGCATATACTACTCTTCCATTTTCAAATTCTAAAACCAAATTAGTTTTTTATCATCAAAATTACTTTAAAACATAACAACACCAATCCCATCAAATAAGGTTTCACTACAAACTCAGAACTACCCCCATCTTTCTCTATTTATCTATTAGATAACTCAAATCAAAAACTTATTGTTGTGGGGATAAAGAAAATACAGCCCCACTTAAAATTCTCTCTCTCTCTTGCAAGAAATTTGTTCAAACTCCAAAGAAATCTATGTTCTAACCAACCCAAAAATTTGGGTTTGTTCAAACCCAAAAAAAAATTGAACCTAGACAAATCTTCTAGGTCTGAACCTAGAAAGTAGTTAGCTACCTATAACTTTTGTTTTATTTTTTTTATTTTTGTTTGGTTTTCTAGAATAATAGTGGAGACAAGGGTATTTTTGGGAATTTACAAAAATTTGGTAGGCGTTTGTTAATAGAAGGGAATAATTGATCCATATTTATAAAAATCATTGGAGGTCAATGCCATTTTTAAAAACATAGGGGTAGTTAATGCAATTTTAGGAAAATGTCTTTTAAGGGATTGTGAGTCTTTTTTTTTGCCACAAAGATCACTTTAGTTACTAGCATCATTCAAAAATCATGGGGTAAATAATATTCAAAAGCATTGTTATTTTGGCCATTTTGGTAAAGCCCCTGACTAATTGCAAATGGTGCAAACTAAAGAACCCTTGCACAAATTAAGGGCTCAAACTATGGGTTTATGTGCCAAAAAATAAAAGATAAATTTCATATACCACTTTTAAAGTTTGCCTAAATTACACCAAGTACCTCTTATTAAGCACAGATCTCCCTTACCTTTAAGAAAACACAAAAATTGACTATTTTGCCTCTACTTTTTAGTTTCCAACAAATTTTGTTTGTTGATTAAATATCTCAAAAATAAGATGCATTTATTATCAATTAATAAAAATGTATGAAAATTAAAAATAAGGTATAATAAATGATCATTGTCTAAAAAAATGTACACTTATTACAACTTAATCATTGCCCTTAGGATGATGATTAAAATTACCCATTAATAGATATAGAGTAAATTGCAAAGAACACCCTTGAGGTTTGGAAAAATTGTAAAAAACCCCTTGATGTTTGAGAAATAACAACCGCTCTTGTTGTTAAATAAAAGGATAAAATAACCAATTTACTCATCATTTTTTCTCCTTTCCTTTTTAATTGAAAAATAAAAAATAAAAAAATAAACCAACACTAGCACATAACCCACTAGGTTCATTGTTGGCATTAAAAATGAACCTAGTGGGTTCCATGTAAGAATAAGATGAACCTATCTAGATTCATTGTCGACATGTGATAACTCTAGACATAAACCCAGATTTGGGTTCAAAAAAAGATGAGAGACAAAAAGAAAAAGAAATCAGAGAGAGAAATTAAAACCTTTGCCAACAAACCTCATCAACGTGTATCGTCACTATTGTTGTCATTGTCGTGCACAACCTTTGTTGCTGTAGAGAATGAAAGAGTGAGAAAAGATAAAAGCAATACAAGGCATGAATGAAGATATATGTTTGTGCTACAAATTCATTGCAAATTTTCAATGAAGGCAAATCTGATCTCATCACAAATCTACATTTATGTGATAGAGATAGATCTAATCTTATCGTAAATCTGGGATTAAGAGAAAATGAGAGTAGATGCATCATTGTTGTTGTGACCAACCTCTACCACTACAAATCGAGTTGCGAGAAAGAGATAAAAGAAAATGAATAATCACCATTAACTATTCCTTTCATCATCACCCCTGCCACTCTCATGAACTACCCCCTCATTGTAGAAAGGAGATAGAAAATAGAGAGAAGAAAAATGTGAAAAAATGAGAAAGTGTTTAAATGCAAGGATATTTTAATCATTTTTTAAAATTTAACTGTTGTAAAACTAACAAGGGAAAATTACAATTTAAATTAAATCTCAAAGACATTCATGATATTTTTTAAAAGGTCAAAGATAATTCTTACCATTATTCATAGAAGGTAAAATTATCCCAAAAATATAATAATATCTACATCTATATCTATCTATCTATATCTATATATATATATATATATTAAGGCTGAATCCAACATTTTCTTTGATGAGTATTTCATTTTTCTAATTTTATTGTGATAAGTGAATATTTTAGATTTTTCTTGAATTAGTGTTAGATTTTTCTAATTTTGCGATGATTTCTAGATTTTAAAATTTTTTAATTTATTTATAATTTAATAATTATTATTTTATTAATTAACTATATGAACATTATTTGAATGTAGTTAGGTGTACACATTGAATCTATCGAATCTAATCTAATAATATTATTAAGCCTAATAATTTTTTATTCTACTTAACTTTACACATCAAATAATACTTTGTATTTATAAATATTTATTACTATTAAAGTAAGTTGCATTTATATAGCCACATTTTCTACAACTAGAGCTGAAATTCAAGTTATTGAAAGTAAGAAAAACCTCCAAGTTCCATTAAAGGAGCAAATGTTTATCAACAAAAAGACAATTTCAGAAGTTTTGATGATGGAATGGACTACTGAAGAACAGGTAAAAAAATTGTTGAATATAATACTTTAAATTAGTAGATAAAATAGCCAAGTTAATTACTAGGATTCAAAACACCATTTAAAATAATTCTAATTTTATTATTATCTTTATTACTAGGAACATACCTCCACAATCCGAGCAAAAGTAACAGATGTAGAAACATTTTTTGGCTGGTGTTAAATTTCATGTAATATTTGTAGTAAAAAGTTGACACCTTATAATGGTGCATGCATATGCAATGGTTCCAATAAAGAATGCAAATATCCATTGATCAAGTAAAAGGAAAAAGGAAATTAAGCTAATTTTTCCATTAAACTACTTTTTAAATAAAATTAATAATAAAATAAACTAATCGTGACATTTTAGGTACAAGATACATCTTAGAATGGCAAACAACATTAGAGATACAACATTTTTGCTCTTTAATAAAGAAGTAGAAAGATTACTAGACACCTCATGGCAGGTGATTGAGTTCTCTCCTACATGAATATCCCTCAACACTTTGGTGGTATGTTGGGATACCCACACATTTGAGTAGGCAACTTTTGCCTATCACACCTCATGTAAAGTTTGATCCACTAACCCATATGCCACCTATTCCTCAACACTTTGGTGGTATGTTGGAGAGTGACATATATAGACAAGACCCATCGTCTTAGCCAACAATCCACTTGAAACGTGTATGACCTCAACACTTTGGTGGTATGTTGGCCATATCCGTGTGGGGTAACCAGCAACATTAAATGTTTAAATAAAAAATTCAATCAACTCTCATAAAATGCACCCTCAATACTTTGGTGGTGTTAGGATTTATGATTCAAAATGTATTTTCATATAATTGATATGTGATGTTTGTTTGCATTTTATAATCAGCAGATCGATCATATATACATTTAAACCTTAGCTAAATGAACATAAGATGAAATGTATTTTCATATAATTGATATATGCTGTTTGTTTGCATTTTCTTATATACATTTGGGTTTCATCTTATGTTCATTTAGTTAACGTTTAAATGTATATATGATTGATCTGCTAATTATTTTGTGGGCCAAATAGCCATTGGGCCGAGATATGTTTCATGAGCCAAGCCCATATTCGTGTGGCCCATGCGATTTGCCTCAGCCCAGCTCGGTTGCTTGCTGCTATATAAGGGAAGCTTCATGCCCTAATTGCTTCAGATCTGCTATTCCTCTCATTCTCTGAAACCCTATGTTCGACGCATGAAGTGAGACTCTCTCTCGCTTGTAAATCCTTCTCTTGTTCGATTGGCTTCGGTTTGTGGTAAGTTCACTTGGTAAGGCTGTATTGCTTTAATCTCTATTGTTGAATCGCCTGAGGCGTGAGAGATTGGATGTAACTAATAGATCAGATTCTTGACACGATCTTGAGATCGGTAGAACAGATCCTATTCTTGTTCTTGTATTTTGTTTTCTGTTTTCAGTTTATGTATTTACAATACGTCTTGTTCTTGTTGTGATCTTGTAATCCGATTGTAATCGAAAGCTATTAGTGGATTAACTAGAGGCGGAGCCTCTACCGTGAGTAGGATCTTTTGATCCGAACACGTAACTCACTGTGTTGTCATTTTTTGTTTCTATTTTACTATGCTTGCTCTTTGTTGGTTTGGTCGATTGAACAGTGTTGCAATATATCAACAAGTGGTATGTTGGGCACACCCAATCGAGTGACTTATTCCTACGACGATGGAGGGTCACAATAAATCTTATTTATTGTATCTAATATTAGTTTGCACGTTTGGGAAGATTTCGGTCTTTATTTTAAAGGTCTCACTTTGCACATGCATTTAAGTTTTTTCTTTATGTTTCTCATACATAAATAAACTCATGCATACAAAATAAATTCATAATCTATTTTTGGAGAATTTTCGCTTTGAGTATGCATTTAAGTTTTCCCTTTATGTATCTCATAAACAAATAAACTTCATGCATACAAAATAAATTCATAATTTATTTTTAAGGTTTCACTTTGCACATGCAGTAAATTTTCCTTTATGTATCTCATACACAAATAAATTTAAGCATACAAAGTGGGGTGACCATGGACTTTTAACTAATTGATTAAATCCGAACCTCTGAACTTAATTAATAGCATCATTGAGGAATAAAACACAAAGCGAGCAGCACCCATCTCATGGGAAATCTCATTCTCGACCTTCTTGTTCCTTGGGTCACCAACTCTTGATAGCTCCTTCATTTTACAAGAAATTTGTACTATACATTTTTTCTACTAAAATGAAATTACAAGGAGACTTCTATCTCATTACATCTTGTTGTTGCCCAAAATACAACAATTAGAATTTTTCGGAGTGGGAGGTCTACAGATGCCGACATGGGATGCGACCGATGCTCTGCTATTGAAATAGAGCATTTTCGAAGGGTCTTCCCGAAGTGTCCTCCCGAAGGGTCTTCCCATAGGATGCTTTCGAAGGGCCTTTTCCTAGGGAATGAAGGCACACAAGAGATGGTCTTTCCGAATGAACGAACGAAGTCTTTCGAAGGAACTTGATCTTCTCCCGTAAGCTATCTTCTCCCGCAAGCTGTCTTTCTGAAGGAACAAGTTCAATGTTTCCAAAGGAGTTGTAAACAGAAAACAAAGGTTAGAAGGCTAGTGGGGTTTTCTTCCCATAGAGACCCTTCAATACTTAAGTCAGTAACGGAAGGAAAACAATCTTGCAGAAAGGAAAGTAGGCTAAATTTCGAAAGAAAAGTGGAAGTGGTATACCAATGTCTTGATCCCTTTCTAAGAACTGTAGCTAGGCTTTTAAAGGGCTCAAGCCTTGAGAATGGTCGCGGGGGACACGTGTCGCTGATCTAGAGGGACATATGGCCTTGAAATGCTTCATTTTAGAAGGACCAAATGGTCATTTTCGAAGGCTCCTCCTGAAGACTTCCTTCCGAATGAGGCTACTACTCATGAAAGGGAGCCAGATGCCTTGTTGCACGACGAGGCGTCTGAAGGCTCCTTTCGAATGAGCCTTTCGAAGGGGACTTCCGAAGAGTCCTTCCGAAGTAGGCAGTTGTTCGCGACAGTGAGGTTACTGCTTTGTCGTGTGAGGGGACTTTCGAAGCCTTTTTAGTTCTCGTCTTGCCATGTTTCTTTTTTCGATTATGGGGGGTACAACACATCCCCAAAACCAGAATTAAATAAATTATTTTATAGACTGTTGAATACCTGTAACATACATCCATTCATTCATACATTCATACAATCACATTGTATAAGTCCATGATCACCCTCCCAATTCAATCTCATTTAATATTATGGCAATTTTAATAAAATCCATGTTAATGTAATATGCATCATTTTTCGGCTCATAGATAACTTATATCTCGAGCATTAATCAGTTTTGAACCATAGCAATCATATTGCATCAAAATAATAACCAAAAAAACCAGAAACATTTTAACAGCGCCCAAAACGGTCAACAGTTCGAAGAAGCTGTCGACTGATTTTGGTTCTGCTTAGAACAGTCGACAGCTTCAAGCTGTCTATCAACCATTTCTGGGTTTTGCTCAAAACAGTCGACAGCTTCTATAACCTGTCGATAGCTTTTCAAGGGAAATGCCTAGAGCTGTCAACCGATTGCTTCAAGGTTGTTAACCGACAGAAGCTGCAACTTACAAAGCAGTGAGCAAACCAACTCAAAACACATGCATATCACATAAACAACCACATTGGATATGAAAACGAGCCGAGGCTCTGATACCACTGATGAGAAATGTCAACTATTAGAGTATCAATGCAAGGGGTTAGACATAAACTAATAAAATGGCAATGGAAACATAAACGAAAAACGCCCTTACTAGACCCGTTTCGATGTCCATATGCTAACCGAAAACTAAATCATGCCATGAGGGGTTTAGATATCTTACCTTTCAACTGTTGAAAGATGATGTAGGGTTGAAATCCACTTGAGGCAACAACACTTGCTCTAATAGATAGTTCCCAAACTCCTCTTCAGTTATACCAAAACCGTCCTCGAAATCACGAGGGGCCTATCGAGTCCACGCTCTAGCAAGATAGTGATTTCCACTACTCTCTCTTTGTGCTAGACAGAGAGAGTGTGGGAGATTATAGCTAGGAATGAAGTGCATTCAAAAGAAAAGATGTTTCTCAAGCTTGATAGTCTCACTATTAAGAACAATGAGCTACAATAGCTATAAGGGAAGCAAGAAAGAGCAATGGGAGTTAGGGTTTCTGGGTAGGGAGAAGAATAGCAAGAATGGTCGAGAGAAAATAAGCCAACACTCACTATGGTCGTCTCTATTGAGAGCACAAACACAAGACTACATATTCTTCCAAAAATGGAAACCCTAGGGCACAACCAAAAAAGGGCAATCTGGCAAATCAACCATAGGAGAGAGAGAGAGAGAGAGAGAGAGGAGACCAAGTGTAATACCCCATGTTTGTATGAAGTTGCCACGTAATTTAAGCAAGTTTAGAATACCGAAAAAATGGCTTGATAGTAGTTATAAGTACCGAATCGACTGCACGGAATGCCTCAAAGTGAAATTGTCTAAGGAAAATGATATGGTCTCGATGAGCATTCCGAGATAAGATTTATGGTATCGAAAGAAATCGAATCGAGAACGATTTTCGGTACAGCCAAAATACAACTGCCATTTAGGCTACAAAACCGAATTGTCGTAGGGGACTCCCGAAAAATCAATGGAACCTTAGGAGGGCTTCGATTTTGCATAAGGATCAACCCTTCAGTGGTTTCGGGATGAAACGATAGCCCGGTGAGGACACTGGGTCAAAATCATCCAAATCGAGTAACTTTGAAGTTATTAATTTTGCGTTTTTTACATCGAAATGCAAATTAATTCAGTGTTTAAGGGTAAAATTGTAATTACGGAATTGCCCGAGTAAAATAGAGATGAAAATTAGAGTCTAAATATTTAATTTTCTTATATATAATGCGTGTGTATATATATACAATGCGTGTTTGTGCACGCAAATAGCATGCCCTACAATTGTTCAGCCATGCCCTGCAATCTAAGCGTGAGTTGGGGTGTTCTTTACGCATTGAGGGATGGCGCCATGGCAAGCTCGAGGCAAAAGAATTGCTTATAAATAGAGAGGAAGAATTGAGAAGCAAGGGGCAAGCAAACAGAGAGAGTTGCAGAGAGTGTAGAGAGGAAGAGCAATGGTTGAATGGCCGAGAGGTCGAGGAAGAAGCTGGGAGCCAAACCTAGGGGCTCGTGGTGGCACGAAGAGGCGCTCGGAAACAACCGGAGCAAGCCGGAGCAGCTTGCGGCAGCCATGGCCATAAGCTTCCAGCAAGCTCGTGCAGCCATGGCCGTGGGCAATAGCCACGGCGGAGCAGGCCGCGATGGCGGTGGTTCGTGAGAGGTCGGGGACGACCGGAGGCAACACAGCAAGTTGCCGAAACGGCTGACGGAGGCCCAGCTGGAGGCGGCAGCAATGGCTGGTTGCAGGCAGTTCGCAAGTGAAGAAGAAGAAGAAGAAAAGAAAAAGGAGAAGGGAGAAGAAGAAGGAAGAAGAAAAGAAGAAAAGAAAAAGAAAAAGAAAAGGAAAAGAAAAAATAAATAAAAGAGATGAAGAAGCTCCGTGGGTTGTAGGCGGGTGCTAGAGGAAGAAATGGAGGAAGATGAAGGTGAATAGGAAAAGAGAAATAGAAAAGAAAAAGAAAATGGAAGAAAAAATAGAGGAAATGTGGAAAAAAAATTGGAAAATATGAAATAGAGTTTTATGGTTATTCTGGAGATTTTGGGCGAGAAAATGGTTCAGGCACGCGTTTCAAGAATATGACATATATACCGAGGAAGCCAGAGAGGCTAAGTCAAGGTAAGATTTCCTAAAAAATTCTAGAAATTCATAAATATTATTTTATAAATTTTCGTAGTGAAATATTTGAGAAAATATTTTAGAAATATTTAGTTTGGATTTATTGAGGAAAAAATAAAGATAATACAAGAAATTATGAAAAAATAGGTTTTAATACTTATTTAAATAAATATGGTGATTAGGATGCTTTGAGGCTAAAGTTGAAGTAACTTGTGCGAATTTTGAGATTGGTATGCAAATCGAAACGATGCACGAGGCAAGACATGAATATCGAGGTAGCCCAATAAGCTTAAGAAAGTAAGTGGTACTTCCCAACTAGATTTAGTTTTATGGAAAATGATTGGTTGTAGGTGATTTATGTTTCAAACTCCGATCTTTGGAGATGTTTTCATCATATTGACATGCTTTGATATGTATCCATCACGTAGACTGCATACATGACATGCTATGAAATGCATATGTGCACGTTAATATCATTGATCACGAGCATTATGGCCGTAAGGAGTACGAACTGACACCGCTGCTTTACTAAGGGTGCACCCATACACCCCGGCTTCGAAAAAGGTGGCTGCAAAAATGGTGAGTAGCATGAAAGGTGTAGTTGACCCTTACGATGAGTAAGACATTGCATTCATACACGAAATATATTTTTTGTACCCTTACTTAGATGATTTATCATCTAACTTGGGCTTTGCCCTTAGAATATTCAAACGTTTCAGATGGAGATTGTAGCATATGCGAGGATAAATGGGCATGAAATGGCACTTAGTATAGTGCATGAGGAATGAAATGTATGTTATATAGCCCATGTATTTAAGTTTTGTTACTTTGAATTCTGAACGTTTTGAGAAATGTTGATTTATATCCTTATGGTTAATGAAGATGTAAGAACTAATTTATGATCAATGTTAATATATCAGGTTCGGTCCTTGCTTCTGCATTTGATGTGTATAATGATTCTCTTTCGAGAAAATGTTTGGGAATTCTGGGATGGATTCGAGGAATGATGTGATTTAGCTTTAGTGTTTAAAAGAAAAATTTTATTGTCCCAGAATTGTCCCAATTTATGACGCACTCAAAAAAGCGGGGCATTACACCAAGGGACAACAAGAAGGACACACGCCTTTGAGCCTCTCGTCCTCCCATCATCCTACCATGCCACGTGCCCTCAAATCCATTGCATAAACAACAAATAGATCAAGGAATTGCGACCCTTTGTAACAAGAATGGTCGACTGCACACAAAGAGTTGTCGACCATTTCTCTTGAAACCTGTCGAAAGCTTCCCAAGGTTGTCAACCATTTTGGCCCCTTATCTAAAACTTTCAAAAATTGCATCTAGGCCCGCTATTAACTCTTAATAGCACTTTCATTATTTCATAATGACATTAAGGCCCCCATTAACTCTTGACAACATGCCCATCAACTCTTAACGATTGCTCCTTAGTAATTTGATCATTGAACCCGATCCATTAACTCTTAACAGTAAACGTCATTAACTCTTAATGACAATTTCAACCTTAATTGCTTAAACTACCATCACACCCGGAAATGCGTGTGACCTTTTAGGTTCACTACTAAATAGCAATCAGGAGACGTCAAACTCTTTGACGTTAACCAATTGTTTTAGTCTACATCAAGGATCTTTCCATCTCCTCAGTGTACACCGAAAGACCCTGAGTGACAACTAGCATTATGTCAAGGCAATCCTACTAGTAATGAAGTCTTACTTCAAAATGGAACCTATTTGGGCTTTCGATTCCCGTGTATTATAATCCCTCCATCAATTATCATCCCGATCGAGTTAGAGTCATGGACTGATCAAACTCAGTAACTCAATAACTATGCCAAAATCAATGTGGTGAGATTGAGACGACATATCGAAACTCTTTCCGACATTGGAACACTTTCCAATCAAGTGTACCCTAGCCAGTGGTTCTATAATCAAGACCACCACTAATTTTATAGGATGTTTACCTCATACCGGAGGTCGATAGATCCCATTAGCAATCACTTGCCTTCATATGTCACTACACAAGGACCACACAATATATCTCCCACCTAGTAATTAGATGGTTCTTATCAACGACAAATCCCTACCACCAACATACAAGACAACTGTGTTGCCCCTGGTCTAAGGACCAGTAACACAATCGAAGCCTATGATAAACCATAGATCCTCTCAACCATGTGATCTATCACTTGCATCACATTTAGTAAGTGTTCCACTAACACCTACCCACATGCATACTATATCCATCTCATGGATTATGGTATGCGACTCACCATCATTTATCATTAGCATCTCATACTAATCAAATGTAGTATCCCATGTGTCAATCCGTAATCGACTAATTATAATCCCTTTCTGAGAAGCCTAAGGACTAAAAATTATCATTAAGATATCCTTTATTACAAAGATCAATTTTCACATATTCTTAACACTTAAAAATAAGACCTTCAACTAAAAACCTAGGGACTTATTCATATATACGATTGGAGAGCTATGAATGAAGTTATGATCTTAAAATATGAAAACATATTTTGTTACATATTGCAAGAATTACATCATTAGTCCCATAATCATAAATGTCATATGCCATCTAAATCTAGCATTAGGGCACCAATTCTAACAACTAAATATAATGGCAATAATGATGCCTTAACGGTAACGGTTTGCAAATAGGTCAAACATTATAACAATTGTATTATAGGTCCAAATGTAAAAACATTTGACAGTTTCTTGGGTTATTTTTAAAAGAAAATATGAAATTAGGGTTATAATCGAACTGAGTCAAGTCGACATAGTGTTGGACTCGAGCTCAACGCAATTACAAAGTTTAAAACTCTATTCCAGCTCGATCGTGTAATAGCCTGGGCAACCACCTTACAAGGTAACTATCCAACCAACACATATAAGCCCATGACTCCCCCCCAAGCAGATCGATGTGGGATTCTCACGCTACAATAACACAAATCATCCCCCCCTTAGGGGTGCAGTGTCCCCATTACACAGCCCAACCATCGTCAGACCCAAGACTCGGCTCTGGTACCACACTGTAACAACCTGGGCAACCACCTTCAAAAGGTGACTGCCAATCAACACTCCAGCCCATTAGCCGGCAGCACACATCCTGGTGGTAGCCATAGCTCTGATAATACTCTAATAGCCTAGGCAACCACCTTCAAAAGGTTGATGCCTAGCCAGCATACCATCCCAGCGAACACCCACTGGCTTGTATAGTACACGCCTACCACATCCTTCGGGTCGTGAGCAATACCCCCGTACAGCAGCTAGCTAGGTTAGCTCTGAAACTAGCTATAACAGCCTAGGCAACCACCTTTAAAAGGTTGTTTCCCATCTAGCATATATAACCAAAGGTGACTGCCTAATTAACACACCGGCCCACTAGCTGGAGCATATATCGTTGTTGTAGCCATAGTGCTCCCACTTAGCTCTGATATCATACTATAATAACCTGGGCAACCACCTTCAAAAGGTGACAAGCAAATTAGCACACCAGCCCACTAGTTGGCAGTACACATCGTCGCCATAACCATAGTGCCCCTGCTCAACTTTGATACCACATTGTAACAGCCTCGATAACCACATTCAAAAGGTGACTGCCCAATCAACACAATAGCCCCCTGGCTGGAAACACACATCGTCACCATAGCCATAATGCTCCTGCTCAACTTTGATACCACACTATAATAGCTTAGGCAACCACTTTCAAAAGGTTGTTACCTAGCTAGCATATATAAGCCCGACATCCTTTTCTTGGCTAGCCGATGTGGGATTTTCCAAGGTCACTCACCAACTGATAAGCATCGAGTCCACCCCTCTCTTCAGACATGTGTGCCCCTGCCCGTTCTAGCCCTATCATCTGGTACTAGGAGGTCAGCTTTGATACCAACTATAACAGCCTAAACAATCACCTTTAAAAGGTTGCTACCTAGCCAGCATATATAAGCCCAGCATCCCCCTCTTGGCCATCTGATGTGGGATTTGCCAAGGTCACTCACCAACTACTAAGACCTGGGTCCCACTGTAACAGCCTGGGCAACCACCTTTTAAAGGTGATTGCCTAGTTAGCACATATAAGCCCAGGACTCCCCCTGAAGCATACCGATCTAGGATTTGCACGCTATAGTAACACATGCCATCCCTCTCCCAATGTTTCCACTACACAACCCCACCATTGTTGAACCCGAGAGTCAGCTCTCATACCACTATAGCAACCTAGGCAACCACCTTCATAAAGGTGACTGCCCAATCAACACAATGACCCACTAATTGGCAGCAAACATCGTTGTCGTAGCCATAGTACCCCCATTCAGCTCTGATACCACACTATAACAGCCTAGGCAACCACCTTCAAAGGTGACTGCTCAATCAACACACCAACCCACTAGCTGGTAGCACACATCGTTGTTCTAGCCATAGTGCCCCCCCCCAAACGGACTAATGTGGGATTCACACGCTATAGTAACACATACCATTGCCCCCTCTTGGGGATGCAATGTCCCACATTGGTCTACTACGAAGGTGGTTGTCCAGACTGTTATAGTGAGGTATCAGAGCTGAGCGAGGGCACTGTGGCTACAACGAAATGTGTGTTGCCAACTAGTGGGTTGATGTACTAATTAGGAAATCACCTTTATGAAGATGGTTTCCTACGCTGTTACAGTGGTATTCGAGCCGACTCTCGGGTCTGACGATAGTGGGGTCATGTAGTGAGAACATTGCACCCCAAAGAGAGGGATGGCGTGTGTTATTGTAGCGTGCAAATTCCAGATCGGTCCATTTGGGGGGGAGTCCTGAGTTTATATGTACTGGCTGGGCAATCACCTTTAGAAGGTGGTGTCCCAAGTTGTTATAGTGGGACTTAGGTCTTAGCAGTTGGTGAGTGACCTTGGCAAATCCCACATCGGCAAGTTATGAGGGGGATGCTAAGGTTGTTATAGTGTGGTATCAGAGCTGAACGGAGCCACTATGGCTACGGCGATGATGTGTTCTACCAGCTAGTGGGCCGGTGTGGTAATTGGGCAATCAACTTTAGCAGGTGGTTTCTTAGGCTATTGTAGTGGTATCAAAACCGACTCCCAGGTCCGACAATGGTGGGTTCGTGCCGTGGGGACATGAACCCCTAATGGGGGGATGATGATTGTTATTGTAGCGTGCAAATCCCACATTGATCCACTTGGGGGGGAGTCTGGGATTATATGTGTTGGATAGGCAGTAACCTTAAGAAGGTGGTTGCCTAGGCTGTTACAATGGTATCAGAGATGAGCGGGGGGCAATATAGCTATAAACGATGATATGTGCTGCCAGTAGTGGGCTGCGCTGTGTGCTAATTGGGCAGTCACCTTTAAAGGTGGTTGCCTAGGCTGTTATAGGGAGGAATGGTATGTGTTATTGTAGTGTGTGAATCCCACATCGATCTGCTTAGGAGGGCACTATGGCTACGGTGACAATGTGTGCTATAGCTAGTGGGCTAGTATGCTGATTAGGTAGTCAC